>NC_135549.1:1522500-1590000 GCF_964340395.1 Glandiceps talaboti | reverse complement strand
TTTGCAATTCGTGATCTCGGAATTTTATGCTTAGATGAATAAATTATTGTGAAGATTAATATTGTCCTTGCCTGTATGGGTGTTTTAATTGTGTCACGTGCAGGTGTTTTCACCTACTTTGTATACAGTATTATTCTTCCGTATCTCAACATATTTTAAGTTGATAATCGCTTCCATATTTCTCATCTGTTAAAATCTTAACGTTTGAGTGGTAACCACAACTATTATCTGGTATAGTAACAATACATGGTCATCTAAATGTCCGTGAAAGTGTACACGTCGATACTTCCTGTACGTCGCATTTCGTTAGTTACACCTGCATTTAATTCAACACATGGACTGTGACGTTATTAGCTCTCTACTATGTAACTATCGATAACTGCCATTAGTCTTACAGGTGAAACTCGAGACAGGTAACAATCACACATCCACTCTACAGGTCGTGTTGGTCGATTTGCAGCACTGACGACGTAGTTCACTCCAGTGATAGCGCTCTACAATTTCAGTACGTCAAGTGACACCGATAGTGCTCGGTATTTCAGCGTCACCATAGATATATTCAATTCGATATGCAATGTGTACCTTAAACTCTGTTCTTGAAGTAATGATCGACGCTGTTGAACTTCAGACTGTCTTGGTAAATTATAACCATTATACATTTACGACAATTACACGATCCTATCGAACTGTCCAGGTAAATGTGTGCATTGAAGTAGACTAAAGTAGACTATCAGTGCCCTGGAATTGGATGAAATGTACCTTACTTTGGATGGCTATCTGATATTTCAAAGGACACATCACTGCCTCAATAGTTGACTCGAATTATTGCGGTAAATAGTCCAGTGTTATACAAGCCAAACACAGTTGAAGTAGCATTTAAGACGTGTTACCGAGTAGATGACACACATGTGATTGCCTTATCTGATACACACCATTGAAAACTAGCCGAACACTCATCTATTGCGAGTTAATGCCTGCAGTGCGCATGCGTGTCAGTTGTTTCTCGCTCTCCTCAAAACCTTTCGAGCATGTCTCCAGCTCTGTGTGAATAGAAGCAAATAGTGTTTTCTTTTCACACAACTATGTCACCGTTACGCAAAGCATCTACATTTGCTTAAGCATAAACTACACAAGCGTTTGGCCTACAGGAAGGGTTGATATATATGCTTTAAACCTATAGTAAACCTATGAGAAGCAAACATCATCTGAATACTAAGCTTATAGTATGCTGTACATCACACGAAGCGTTTATTGAAGCGAGATTGTAGACTTCAAATAGAATGAGACAAACCGATGTATAACAATTAGATGACTGTCTGAGTATGTCTAAGTCGTAAAAATCCCCGTATACTATATTCTAACTTTACTGATGAGACATGTAATGAGATTCAAGTGAGTAATTACCTAATTACCTGCAGCTGTACATAGGATGACGTACACAAAGCCAAATATCCACAAACTAGAATTTCAAATAGTCGACACAAAGTTGTGTTTTATTTCTAGCAGCTTTCAGATTTTAGAGATCGCCTTACATATACATATATGTAAGGCCCTCTTTATATTTTGTCATGTATTTATTATAAATGTTATTTACAGTGTCTAAGGAGACAGACTTGATTAGCAAGTAGCTATTTTCTGGTCTCCTTTTACCTACCTCAAAAAAATATATTATTTATTTTGTCTACAAATGTAAATTTAATAAGTAGGTAATAAAGAAGATATATATATATATATGGAAACCTTTTTGAAACCCTTTGAGTTGAAACCATCCAGTTTATAATATATATGTACATATATCCATATAAACTGAGGTTACTGACTTGGCCGGCTTCTCACCAGCCACGAAGGAAAGTACGAAGAGGAATCTACCAGTTGACATGTTAGCCAAGTGTGTGTGTGTGTGTGTGTGTGTGTGTGTGTGTGTGTGTGTGTGTGTGTGTGTGTGTGTGTGTGTGTGTGTGTTGTTGTTGTTGTTGTTGTTGTTGTTGTTGTTGTTTTTGAGCGCGCGCGCCACAGCTTGGAATTTAGGCCAATTTTAAGTTAAATGTAGTGTACAAAAGTATGTACAATTACATAACATACTAGACTGTCAACAGTCGTCTCGACTTTTTGTTATAATTTATCTTTAATACTTTTGTTACCGCTAAAATTAATAGAATAAATTATTAAACATGGTGTGCGTTGGATTGTTCTCACTCGTACTTTCATTTCTATGCATTATTCATGACCGCCCTCGTTTATTTGCATAACAAAACAAATGTAGCATTTTGTGTGCACATGATGCAGACCATGGATGACAGCCATGCATTACGTCCTTCATTGACATAACTAACGTATACACGGTTTATAGCCTCAGTAAAGAATGTTCAGTTCTCTTCAGGACTATCTGTGGATAGTAAAAAGTCACTTCACATTCATAAGTGCGCGACAACAGCTGTGTCCATCATGATTATGTAAATTCTATGTCGAACGTCTTTTAATAACTTGGATGCCTTGTTAACCGCTGGTCGTGTTTGGAGATATTAGTAACGCGAATTCTGTATGTGCATCGTACATGCTGACTATTAGATTGTATGTTATAGATTATGTATTTGCACACAACTAGTATTTAAATAAAACATATTGCAGAAGGGTTTTTAGGAATACAACAAAATATAATCTGCGTCTTAATACAGACTAATAACACACTTAAACTGCTATAGAAGTGTTAGCACAACCATAGACCCTCCATCCACTTGGGTGGAGGGGTCTATGGCACAATGTGGTAGAGGTGGTTGAGTATGTACAAAGAGATTTGGTAACCAATACTGAGTTTATTATTTGTTTTTGTTTTTAATGCTACCCAGCAAAATCACGATAAGATGTCATTTTGTAAAATCATATGTGAATGTCCGGTAAGATCTGCTGCTGCTAGACATGATTCAACCAACGTCTTTTAGTAATTGGAATAAGATATAAAGATTATTTAAAAACGAAACAACAGACACGCCTTACCACCAAGAATCACAAAATAGCAGATACGTACAAAACATGACAACACTCACGCCTTACCGAGTAAAAATGGATTTTATTTCATGGCAGATTTGTCATCTATCTGTTCTTGATCTTTACTTAAATGTTGATATTGATTTAAAGTGGTAGACGTAGACAACACCGAACGCAATGAATTCTTGGAAATATTGGTATATTTATTGTCGCGTCAACCAGCCGAAAACTGATAAAATTATTGAGAGAATGCCAACTGTCATACACTAGAATACAGTTCATGATCAGGCTCGCACAGACACATAGCATTCTTTCTGAGAAATGCAATGAAATGGATGCGCGCTCTGCTCAGAGAGTGGTAACATGCACAATGTAATAAAACAATAGAATATTCAGTATGATTACTTTTTGCTAGAGGGCGCACTGTCTGTACACGGTTGTTTTTGGACGTGATCCGATTTAGACTATTTATAATGTCCGATGCAAATCGAAGGCATGATGCACAGTTATGTGTAGAGTAAATATTTCGTTGCTTTATGTAAATCTAAAAGTTATGTTCCTCTTTGTTATAGTTTTATGACAATGTTGGGGTTTCTATACAAATCACTCAGACCCGTATTTATACTTATGAAAAAAATGAAATATACTTCAGGTCACTACTACGTTTCATGCTTAATGAAATAATGTTTCATCCAAATATTTAGATTTCCTTTTTGTAGTTAACAATAATAGTGTCAGGCTCATAGATTTAGGTCGACGTTCTAGTCTCCATCCCAATCGTATAATTCCATTCTTCTATCTTGACTATAATCTTATTTGTTGCTTTTGTTTCGTCTTCTTTCTCTTTACCCCGCTCTACTCTCATCTGTTCTCTTTACCCGCTCTACTCTCATCTGTTCTACTCCATTCTACTCCACTACATACAATCCATTTTACTCTATTTGCACTCAACTATACTCTACTATACTCTGCTCTACTGTACTCAGTGATATTCTGTTCTATTTTATGATGTTCTGTTTTGCCTCGCTGTACTACCGCTTATTGCTATAATCTATTTTCACGCTACTTTTTCTACCACACTGTTATATAGTCTATCTGCTAGACCTCGGATGTTCTTCCGATAGAATACGACACACGTTCGGGCAAGCCCTCACTGCGAACTTCGTTCGCTTATAGTATCGAAAGAAAGCCCGAACGTCTAGCAGCAAGACTAACTGTTCTACTGTGCTCCACCCTCCTATACCCTGTTGCAGTCTACTGTATTCTGTTTCTATAGTTCTGCTCCACTCTACTATACCCTGTTGCAGTCTAATGCATTCTGTTTGATTCTACTCCGTTCTACCATTGATTTCTCACTAATACATCCACATGGTTCTACTATCCCTTAGTCACTCCACCCTACTGCGCTCTTCTGTGACTTTTATATTTAGGAGGTAGTTTCCTCAACTTTCGTATTACACCGAAAGGTCAGTTACACTCCACAGATATACAACCTGACCAATAAAGCGAGCACGTGTGAAATAATACACGGGGCCATACACGTATTACATTGTATATGAAAGTCAACACTCGACGATGTGTCAATGTGATTATGCTAATATTATAGATTTGTATTATGACAATCTTCTAAACAATAAACGAATGATATTTACAGATCTGATATTGATTATCTTTGTCTTCTAAACGGTACCTTGTAATACAGGATGAAATTTTCAACAGCTAAAATTAATTCACATGTTCGGCAGACATGCTCAACAGATTTTTAATACGCAATACACGGTTTGACCTATATGAATCATTAATCGGTAGTAAATTATAATGACAAAACATTGGACCGCGTTGACACAACAAGGCACGTACCCAAGCTGTGTCCATTAATTGTAAGCAACACATGTGATAGACAGCAACAATGATTCGATGAATACACAGATCTGTTTTTAGCATGTATGTTGGTGACTCTTTGCATAAGAATGAGTAGAGTATTTATAGATGACTCGGTCCCTGTGGTCCATAAAATTTGAAGTCGAATTCAGCGAAGATAAGTCTAGTTACACAGATTTATTACATTGTTTTATTGTTGAACTTGGATATTTACTGCTGTGGGACCAAATCAACGATTATTTCTCTTCTTTCAGGATGGGTTTAAGTAATGTAATGCAGATAACCAACGTCACCCATCTCTGTAATGGTATGTGCCAAATTGTCCAGCGGTAAAGTTTGCTGAAGGGCGAACATGAAATGTACTGCGCAGCCGTGTTTACAGATCAGAGAGTTTTCCCGCTTATTCCAGATGCAAATTTATTAACATCGATCGGATCGCATTTGCCGACATAGCTGTGAATATGTGGGAACAATATTGCTAAATGATGAAAGTTCAAAGTTGGGCTGTTTTCGGCGTAGTTGTAAGTTTTTGTTGTCTGACACTGGATCCAGTGAGTTCCTCACTGAGACGATCACCAGTGACGCTCAAGGATAACGGATACAAAGGTATTGTGGTGGCTATCTCAAATCATGTACCGGACAACGAAACAATTTTGCAAAGAATCCAGGTGAGTTCTCTAAACCAGAATCTCTCCGTCTTTTGGGGAAGTTGTTGCATTTTATATATAACCCTGTAAACATGCACGCATAAAAAACAACAATTAAAATTAAATACTCGAAAAAAGGTTGATTTGGTGAACTGCGGGCCATGCATTTTTTTACGTATATATATAATTATTATAGTAAACACGTAACAACATTAAATTCAACAATCCATATTTGGCGACCATTCAGAATAGACATACGATGAATTAAATGATTAAAACAGAGTTGAAAGTTTCTGCGAATTTCTGCGAATCTCGACATAATTTTCAAAATATATGATTGAGTTGTGAAATAGTAAGAGATTGAAACAAGCGGTATTGGCTTGTTCAGACCACTATAAAAGGTTGAATATAGATTCAGTCACAATGCCAGTAGTACTTTGTCCATCACACCATATGGCGTTGATGAAAGCACTGTACACATCACTCATCGAGTGAAAGCATTTTATTCGTACTGTTCGTGATTGAAAGCTAATAAACGACACACTCCAGTGAAACAAATATATGGACATACAGGACATTCTATTTTCACAACGTACCAGTACAAACGCTATTTTTTGACGATCGACCTCGGAAAAAGGTTTTTTATAATACGACAAATAGAAATACAAAATCCATACAAGAGCAATATGGTGAGGATTTGTCATCTTTGGTGTTTAAAGATTAGCGGTATTATAGGGTAACAGATGTACCATGAATAGATGCTTTACTGACAGAATTGAAGATCATGGACAAAATGTCAAACTAAGCACATATATAGAGACTTTGATTTTTACAGAATCGTAGGTGCACATAATACTTGATTTACACACTTGCAGCCTATTTAAAAATAACACCCCCACCCACCCGCCCACCCATCCCCACCCCACACACATACTCACGCACACGCACAAACAAACAAACAAACAGACAGACAGACAGACAGACAGACAGACAGACAGACAGACACACACACACACACACACTCACTCACTCACTCACTCACTCACAGAAAGACAGACACACACATAAACATATAAACATATAAACACATGACTGCACACATTATGTGTAGTGTGTGTATATGTGTGTGTATGTGTGTATGTATGTATGTATGTATGTATGTATGTATGTGTGTGTGTGTGTGTGTGTGTGTGTGTGTGTCAAAACAGGGGAATTGTTATATTGTTATTTTATGGATGGAGATGTTTTATAGTCGATATACTGCACACATTAATCCGCCCATTCAAGGATTATCAGGATCCAAGCTTCTTCTATCATATCTGTCATTCCAGATGGACGCGACATGTCAACAGATCAATAGATACATGATATATTTTGCTCGTTAAAGTTATCAGTTCCATTTTATACACACGCCTATAGTCAAAGCTTTGTTAAAGAGTGTAAAACCAACATGAGAGACATCCCGACCAATTCACCACACGTTTAATGTCATCTCGTGAGTGAAATCTTTTCATCATACCGTAGTTAACATTCTCCCCTGTACTGTCTACCATACAGTCTATGGTGACGTCATACTAACAAACAGTTTAGAATGACCCTTCGTATTTCGATTAATTCTCTGCTAGAACGCACAACGATAAAAATGAGATAGTTATGTATAATCATTGGTTCTCTACGGACAATATCAGGGCAAGGTTTATTTGATAAATACGTGGCAGGGATAATAATAGTATTGGTGTTGGAATGTCATGGTTTGTGTAACAAGTTACTCGGTTATTACTTTCCCCTGTTTGTCTATTTACACAGGTAATTAACTAAATGAAAATACACGCAAAATAATCGTGATCAAACAAATGCGGGTAAGATGTCACCCACGCTAATAAAGACAACGCAACCATTTATTTTAGAATCAATCAATCGTGCGTTCCTATGTTTTGATGACCGGGCACATCGCATCGCATCGCAACGTGTGTTGTAAAACTTTTTTTTCGCCAGGTCGACATTTAGACTTGCAATGTAAATGGTTATTCCTTAGTGGCATTAACTACACAGTCAGTTTAAATGTGATGTTTTGACATTTGTCCCGTGCTATAGCACACGTAAACCTAATCATGATAAAATACAGAGGGTTGAGGTTAATTTCCATTTGAAGGCATCATTTCAATGTTCCACATTAACAGAGATTAGTGGCATTAGTATCCAATTTTTACTCAATTACATGAGTTATTGGTTTCAAGGAACCAAGTACGTAAATCTTCAAAATGTCACTCTTATTTCATCTTACAGGATGCCTTTATCGAAGCGTCTCAAGTACTTTTCGTTGCCACAAATCGTCGTGCATATTTCAAAGATATCACAGTCCTAGTTCCCAAGTCTTGGTCGCATCGGCCAGAGTTTGGTAAAGTCAGGACGGAATCTTTTGAAACTGCTAATATCATCATAGATAAAGCAAACCAGAAGTATGGAAATACTCCTTATGTGAAGTACATGGGCGGATGTGGTGAAATGGGAGAATACATACATCTGACGTCACCCTTCTTAATTGATAAGGAATTCAGTGAAAGACGATGGGGACCCGTGGGTAGGTATGATTATTGTAGGTATGAGTATTTTGTTGGTATGATTATATATATATATATATATATATAACTACTAATAATAGTACAGTATCAAGTAAAATACACAGGAGCCGTTACACAGTGTTTCATGCTTTCGCAATCATCAGACGACTAATATAATGTGTGTATATACATATGTCTGTCTTCATATATATGTGTGTCTGTGTGTCAATATCTAATACTAAATAAGACTATCCAGACAATTAGGCAATCAATCATGTTAACCTTTAAGGTAATAAACTTAGTAGACCAATTTCTCGTATGTCAGCAAAAGCTGCGTTTGGCTTTTCAAATAGTTTAGATTTTCTTTTGCAAAGAAATACAGTACAAATTGTTAATACGAAGAGTGGCCGCTAAAGAAAGAAGGAAAAAGTGTAAACCACAAAAGACAGGTCATAGTGACCGTAAATGGGGCATATGTAATGTTGACAGGCCATAGTGACCGTAAATGGGGCATATGTAATGTTGATAACGCTTGATGTAAGAGAGCATTAAATATTTCTATCGCAGTTTTAGTTTATGAAATATCAATAATTAGTATAGCTGATGTCGAAACTGTATGTGTATTTTACCTCCCTGTGTCTAATTTATATTTACTGGTCCATTACACTCTAAAAATATACATAACTAATAACTAATGTTATTATGTAATTTGATGTAAAGTCTGCAATCTTTGTACAATCAAGAGACACCGACTAACACAAATAAAATGCATTAATCGATCCGAGTTCATTTAAAACAAGTCTTGATGATTAGCACATAATTGTCTTATGCAACGATCACATCATGTATAAAACGTTACATCCAATAGTGAGTTCTGTAACGATGTTGATAGGTATTTTGTAAGCGTTATCCACAGAACTAGATATAGAAGGTCAGATAACAAATGTCATCAAACACCAGACTCCTTTAACGTCTAGACGTTATTAAATGGACACAAGCATTTTGTATTTACCCATCCCCTCTACTTGATTAATGATAAGTTCCTGTGTAATCATGCAATTTTTGCGAATATTTCAACTAAAGATGGTGTAAATGTAGTGTCAGTTATATGTATAGTTGCTGACTTTTAATGAGATATACGTGATAGTCGAGAAGACGTTGATGGCTTCCTTTCATGCCTGAATACATGATAATAGTAGTTCATTTGACACTACACTCCATGCCTTCATCAATTTATTCTGTTTGCACGTGTCCAGGTCGACTACTAGTGCATGAATGGGCCCATTTACGATGGGGAGTGTTCGATGAGTACCCCACATCTGGACAGGACCATGCTAATTTCTACGTATCATCCTCCGGGAAGGTAGAAGCGACGAGGTGTCCCCTAGAAATACATGGCTCATACATAAACGAACGAACGCAAAATGAATGTTCAGTCAGTAACGTAACTGGTCTGCCTGAAATAGACTGTCGATTTACACCTGATATTGGTAACACGTCAGCGACAGCATCTCTCATGTATATGCAATTTCTTCCGTCTGTAAGTAAACTCAAGTCTTGGTGTTTATTCATGTATTTTATAGTTGAGTGTACTTAAAATATGGCATTGTAGTCCTTTGTGAATACAAATTTCTGACCTTAGCAGTAGTTGACCGTAATATATATCTCCAGGGATAGAGTGCTGACATTTAAAACGTACACGAGTACGTGCCACTTATATATGAGTCATTTCCTTCACGAAAGTATCCCGAATACATTATTAGCTTACTTGAGACATTGTAAGAATTTGGGATTAAACCTTAGTACCTTAGTAATTTGAAATGCATTCTTTATCCATTCCATCCATTCATCCATCCATCCATACATCCATCCATCCATCCATCCAACCACCCCATCCCATCCTATCCCATCCCATCTATCCATCCGCCCGCCCACTCACCTATCCACCCACCCGCCCACCCATCCATCCATCCACCCGTCCGTCCATCCTTCCATCTGTGTATTCATTCATCCCACATCTATTTGTAGAGGATCACAATATCACTCAATCCACATCTACACTGTAGATACATACAGTAAAGTGTACTTTATAAAGCAATGTAATGGGCATGTAAAAATTGTATCTGATGTGACATCTTTTCTTCGTTTTCATTTTTAGGTTACGTCATTTTGTCACAACAACGATTCTGATCCATCTGGTTTTCACAACCGCGAAGCACCTAACAAACACAATAGACTGTGTGCAGGTAAAAGTATATGGGAAGTTATGTCCAAATCTAAAGATTTCATCAACATGAAAAATCCACCTGTACCAGAAGACACTAAAGTAGATACCAGGCCAGTATTCAGATTCATACAGCGACGAGAACGGAGAGTGGTACTGGTGCTAGATAGGTCAGGAAGCATGGAGGTAGGTAAATCAGGATCTAAAAGTTCTGGTTACACTAACAAAACTTCTCAAACTTTTACCAATTCTTGGCCATTATCTTTAGAATTGCAAGACTCTATACTTCAATGTTAATCAACGACTTACTTGCAATTAGCTTTGACGACTTGGATAGCTACAAGTGATCAGCAGTGAAAAAAGAAGGGTAAAAGTTGTTTTGATGGTGTACTTACTCCCAGACCTTTCATGCTAGGTTCGAATGATTACGTATACGTTCGTGCAAATAACAGAGAGGGGAGTCACATGTGAAGAGATACTCAGTTATTTTAAAAATAAAAGTTACTGATGATGAAAATCAAGTGTATGTGAAAGCAAAGTGAATGTTTTTTATATAAAGATAAATAATTAACGAACTCCATGTTTTCTCTTTCGTAAAGGGAAGACGATTAATGAAACTTCGACAGGCTGCAAGTGTTTACATTCAGAACACAGTTGAATCTGGCAGCTATTTGGGTATCGTCGAATTTTCTGACTTTGCCCAGTTGTTGGCTCCTATGACGAACATCACTGATTACCAATCACGTAGAGACTTGGTAATGAGGCTGCCAAGAGTAGTTGGTGGATGGACATGTATTGGAGGAGCTATACTAAAAGGCATTGAGGTAAAAAGAATAATGTTGATTTCTTGGCTATTTCTGTTAGGAATCCGAGATAAGTAGTATGCTAAAATAGTCATATGTGGGTGTTATTAGTCAAATTTGCAAATTAACCACAACACAAATGTTTCTCCAAGAATCATGATTATTTTGTAAAGTACAGTGTCCGTTTCCTGTCCTGTCCAGGTGTTGTCAGCTGGTGGGCAGGATCCATCTGGAGGTATTCTCCTCGTCATCAGTGACGGAGGTGAAAACCGCTCTCCTACAATAGCAGAAGTACTTGGAACGGTTGAGGAAGCAGGAATCGTCATAGATACCATTGCATACAGTGAGCAAGCTGACAAAAACTTGGCATCATTAGCAGCCGACACTGGTGGAATGTCGTTTTTCTATTCCGGTGATGACGACTCTACAGCGTTAGACGATGCATTTACAACAACCGTTATAAACCGATGGGACGAGACAACTGGAAACGATCCACCGATTAAAGTAAGTAGGACTTTACATCAATTATTACTTATATTTCATGATATCTTTTAGCTGAAAGATAGAATTTAAAGAATGACAGATTATAAGATAATTGACCTCCATACAAATTGTAACATAATTAAATCCGGGCCCCGATATTCACTGAGCATTGGTACTATTAAAACAATTGCAATTGTTATCAATGAGATTTAAGAATGAAAGGTATTGTGATTTATAACTCATTTTGTTATCCATGGACAGCTTTGGAGTGAAGCAATATTGATACCAGCGGAGGAGGAAATGTCGGGACATGTTTATATTGATTCTACGGTTGGAAATGGAACTGAATTCATTTTCACTCATATAGACGGTAGAATTACAGTAATAGTGACAAGTCCCAATGGATCAGTATTTGATCAACATTATGATGGATATAGTACCGATTCAGAGTTTAAGAGGGTGACAATCTTTATCAATGAACAATGCGAGGTAAGAATAAATATTGACAAATCTGAGCTGATGTTTTTAGTGAACTATCGACATTTTTGTAAATACTGGTCTTTACATGTAAAAAAAACTTGTTTGCTTTGTCAATGTTATTACATAGTTATTATATTTGGAGAAATTGTCCATAATTAACCAAAACAACAACAACAACAACAATAATAATAATAATAATAATAACACAAGCAAACAAACAAACAAATTAATAAAACAATGGAAATACTCTAAATTTCGACAAAGGTTGATTGATATGTTAATTTAGTGCATTAAATCATACAAAACGTTTGGAAAGATTCGTTCTTATTGACTTTGAAAAAAAATTAAATTCTTTTGTAATTCTTAATTGTTATTACAATATTTTCATTTTAGTCGGGAAAATGGCTGTTCAACGTCAGAAATCGATTTTATATTCAGCAAGTAGTAACCATTTCGACGACTTCACATTCCATAACTCGAGAAGCCGAACCTATTTTGGTAACACCAAAACTGAGTGACAACGAAATCGACTACGCAATCACAAAGAAGATCGCTATTTTTGCGGACATCAGCACAGATTATCACCCGGTTCTTAATGTGAACGTCACAGCAATGATTGACAGACCATCTGATACTACTGGACATCCAGGGACAAATATTCCACTACAATTGCACGATAACGGGGCAGGTTAGTTGAAAAAGTAATTACCATAAGCTTGTAATAAGTATTTTGACATCTGAATCAGTTTTAGGTAAGTGGGAAAGAAAACAACAAAATAATGAACAATTTGAAATATCAGAATCAGTTGTATTTAATAAACGTTCGATACTATATATATATATATATATATATATATATATATATATATATATATATATATATATATATATATATATATATATATATATATATATATATATATATATATATATATACATCGATCTATTTCGATCGACTGAACAAGATAAACAATGCAATTTATTTCTTGATCAGAAGTGCATCCCTTAAAAAATGATCGCAGATCTGTAAATGTCGAGATGTTATAGTACACCGTACCTGTATTTATTCAGCAATAATTCTCAACTATTTTGTCAATCCCATCCCACTAGGTTCAGACATTGAAAAGGACGATGGTGTGTACTCAGGGTACTTTTTCGATTTCACGGTGGATGGACACTATGGCGTCCGAATAACAGTGGACAATGAAAATGGGCAAGGAAAATTGGGTCTTTTCAGACCTGGACAGCAGGCGTTGCCGTTAGAACCAGGTTCGATTTAAGCTTGATTTTTTTTACAAATAATAAGTGGAAATGTCATACTGTTTATGACATAATTCGAAAGACACAAATTTGATGAATCGATGTGAAATAATGTGAATAGAGCCAATTAACGCATGCATCGCAATAGAAAGCGATTGCAAATGTATGATTTTGTATTGTGAGTACAAATTGTTATCATTTGCGCTGACATTGAAAAGGACGATGGTGTGTACTCAGGGTACTTTTTCGATTTCACGGTGGATGGACACTATGGCGTCCGGATAACAGTAGTCTGAGTAGACAATGAAAATGGGCAAGGAAAATTGGGTCTTTTCAGACCTGGACAGCAGGCGATTGCAAATGTATGATTTTGTATTGTGAGTACAAATGGTTATCATTTGCGCTGATCAAGTATTAAATCTGGTTGAATTTAGATGCAGCATTTGAAGAACCGAACGGTACTCTAGAGGACGTCGATCCGTTCAACAGAGTAGTGTCTGGAGGCTCTTTTCAACTCTCTAACTATGAACGTTCAAAATCAGAAGAAGCAACGGACGATTATTCCAATGAAGACATGTACACCCCATCTAGAATCACAGATCTGGAAATCGTTTCCGTATCCATGGAAACACGAGACGTCACCTTAACATGGACTGCTCCTGGTGATGACTTGGACATAGGAAAGGGTGAGTGCATCGTCTTTATTTAATTAGTATTGAAATAAAAGCCTTGTCCATTTCAGCTCAAAATGAAACGTCACAACTAAAGTAGATATTGATTTTTTAGCGTCAACAAATCGTTAGGAAAGATAAAAACTGTTTGGAGTAGGACCACGCCTAATTGATACATGACATCGAGGTGGTTTATTTCATTACAAACGTAGATTGCTACAGAGTACAAGTAAAAGTGCATGTGATACAAATAGAGTTAGTTAACACTGAAACCTTACAAAATTAAGTTTTGTACTGTTGCCAGAGATGGTATATATTTTTTAATTCCTCCTCCTCCCCTTCACTAGATTGTCATTCTAGGAAGACTTTCTCTGTATGCAAGGCACACCCATAACGAAAAAGAAGGATCAATATAATACAATAAAATTATTTGCTAACATCATAGCAATAGTGTTTAACGTTTTAATGTGGTATTATTTTTCAGCAACATTTTATGATATACGAGTTGGTGGAACGCTTTCCGAACTCTACGATGACTTTGAAAACGCCATGAGGTTGAGTCGTGGTGACGTTATTGTGGGCAATCTTTCAGCCCCGAAATCGGCTGGTTCAATCGAAACTTTCGTAGTCAGAATACCTCAGTCGGTTTCAAGGTGGCGGGTTGTGATATCACTCCGTGCTGTGGATGACGTTGGCAATGCAGCAGAGCCATCCAATGTTGTATTCGCCAACTTTGAATTTTCAGATGCACTTACAACAACGTTAATGACCACAAAATATGAACAAACAGTTACAGAGCGATCTAAAACGAACATATCTCAAGTCGATGAACGTATTAATCAAACCCAATCAGTATCACCGACAAACACCGAGGATAGCCGAGATTCACCGATCTCAACTGAAAGCGTCCCAACAGTTGCATCGTTGAATTACAACAGGAAATCAAGGACGATTTGGTTATTCATCGGCAGTGGACTAGCGTTGATGGCAATGATTATGGTTATTATCACTGCATTCATACTTTATATTCGTCCAAACAATTTAAAGAAAACCAAATCGAAAGAAAATTGTGAAATATCGAATCCTGGTGAAAAAGATGAGGTGTTTTTAACAGCAGATGTGGATGAATCACAAGCGTGGACATTGTACTCCAATGACATCAGTACATACATTTAAGGCTGCAATTCAGTAAATGTTTGTGGGACCAAAGTTAGAGGTTTTATATCAAATAATTTCACTTATTTGAAAAATAACACGTTTCGTCATTGCTGTTACACGTATGATAAAATTACGCTAAAGCCATTGAACCATATAGTATGAAGTCCTACACGTAGTAAAATTAGATGGGTAACATACGAAAACTCATCAACTAGTTTTTATTACATGTATATGCCTCATTTATCGAACTTGGTGAGCTCAATTGAGAACGCATATATACCCAATATCATGGCAATGGTAATATGTTGTATAGAATTAAAGACATTGAACATGAACGTACATCATCACAACAATACCGTTATTTAGACTCAGAATTACAAAGAAAAAGTCTAACAATGATCTGATATACTATTCCATTTACCATTGATTATTATGTCATTATTTTTGTTATGTTAATGTCCGCTGTAGTCTATAGTCCTTTACAGGTCGACGTTTTCTATGATCACTATCCTCTCCACGTGCAGATGATCAAAGTCTCCGTAATGCGTATAGGAAACTAGACGAGCGATAGTATTAAAGCTCCCACCACTGAATGTATGCAGCAGATACGAGTTCTAATCAGGGAGATACTGAACGTTTATTTTCCTTTTAGAGTAGCATAAAGCTGCAAACGTATAGTAATTAATATATATTTATTAATCTTTAATTATTCATTTTTATATTGTATTATTTAATATTATGAAACACCTCAAAGATAATATATGCATATTTAGTGTTTTTACTCGTTTTTGAGAATTTGTTTACATTGGGGTGTCCCGTATGTAATGTAAATATTACCGATTAGATCAGTTTGAACTTTTTTAAATAGATTTTTTAAATGGGGAATCCCTAATAATGTAAATATTGTCATATAGATAAGTAAATAAATTCTCAGTGAATAAATCCGTTATTCCAATATTCAGTTCTTCTATTAATAATTTCCACAATTTCACTTCGTAGATCATTTTTTTCATGAATGATAATAAATACATGTATATTAATTTAAATAAAACCTGACAGTGTAAAGTGTGTGTGTGATTGATAACTACTGTATACATTTGCCTCACCAAGTAGTTGAACGCTCTATTTCTATCAGTACACTCCATGATCTAAAAAATGATCGTGACAATTTTCGACGTTTTTGGAAATTGCTGCCATAGTTACGTGACGTAATTGGCAATAAGTCGTCATGCACCAACACATATTCACTTCACAGACACTATCATGAGATACGGGACTCAAAGCACAGACTACTTTCACGTGATGACACTATAAACCACAAGGGCTACCGTACAAAGTGGATTTGTATAAAGTGAAATCTGTTAGAATTATGACTGACGCTCTCAACCAACAAATGTCATCACACGTCGGATAGAGAGTTCACTCTGGGTCACATTTTTATTAATCATAATTATCAACCTTAATATTTAAATGTATCACTGTGTAAAAACAAATTATTATTATAGATGATCTTGTCACTAATGAGTAGCCTCTTTATGAGATTTCAAGTTAATTCGTATTATGCATATATCAAAATGAACAGGTGTGCATTTCCTAAATTTGTAGTCAGCTGGCCTACATATGATGCGGTTATTGCACCTATAGAACATTGTATTGACACGTATCGCATATATTACTGACGATCGCAAGGCCGTTAAGTGTGATTAATATATATACATCAAACTAGAAAGAAAGTGCGACGTGTGAGAAACAGACCTAGGAACCAAGAAATAGAATAAATACAACCAAAATTTATAACTATTACATTTACACGACGACGTCATGGCCATATTTTGATAGTTAGTATGATTCATTCCCGATTACTGCACCTGTAGCCATAGTTTCCATTGGACCATAAAGAAATGAAATATCTGTTGCCGATCGTTGCTACAACTAAAAGTAAACAACACATAACTCCAAAATGATAAAGAATATCTTTCCCTTACCCAAGCTAACCCCCCCCCCCCTCCTCTCTCTCTCTCTCTCTCTCTCTCTCTCTCTCTCTCTCTCTCTCTCTCTCTCTCTCTCTCCCTCCCCCCTCCCCCCTCCCTCCCTCCCTCCCTCCCTCCCTCTCTCTCTCTCTCTCTCTCTCTCTCTCTCTCTCTCTCTCTCTCTCTCTCTCTCTCTCTCTCTCTCTCTCTCTCTCTCTCTCTCTCTCTCTCGCTCTCTCTCTCTCTCTCTCTCTCTCTCTCTCTCTCTCTCTCTCTCTCTCTCTCTCTCTCTCAAGATGTGCAATTGTATGGTACACTACATTAAAATAACAGTGGCAATTGACTTCAGTGTCCATGCACAAGAAGAGATTTCTTTGCAAATAGATGTGGGCTTTGCAAGGAGAGATCTCACATTGAGCTGTAACCTATATTTGGAGCTAGTTAGCCAGCAGGGCTTTACCCTTCAATCTTGATTTGCCCCCCCCCCCCTTAGAGCCTCGCACCTCAAATGTTTTTTTCTCCCCAGCCCCGTGCCGTAAATTCTCCTCGTTCCCTTAAATGAACATTTCACTCGTGATCATTTTATTGATTTTAATTTTGAGACAAAGAACAATGTATACCTATGCTGATTCATGTCTGATATACGAGGCCAATCTCAAGTACCGTACTTTAATACAACGTAAGGATACAGCTGGTTAATAACCATTGCGTTTATCAAAGTTTCATTCGCATAGTCAAACTCAAGCATACTGTCGGTAGTTTTATGTTTACACTACACACCAAGTTCCGGGTTCGTAATTCTTGGACATTCTTATATTGCTCGGATTTATTTTATTAAAAACAAGTCTTCTACGTTGGATGCTAATCAAGTACATACCACTTCCACTTTTTATTACCCAACCATACAATATATAAGAAGTGTATGTGTGCTGTACAGACACAATACTCACAAGATGAAAATGCTTACGGCAGGCATTTTGAGACTACCTTGCATTTTACTTTCATTCCTGTTAGTACATGGAGTGTGTGGGACTCTACCACGATCTAGAATCTCTCTACAGAATAATGAATATAAAGGGATTTTGATCGCTATTAATGCAGATGTACCAGAAAATATCGCATTGATAAACACACTTCAGGTAAGGTGATATTTTCTTCTCAAATTTTGCTTTCTTGGCGTCTGGGTTAAAACTGCTGAAGAAAGATTGAATTAATCGTAATACTACATGGAAAGTTAGAATTGTAACATGGATACATTTCATATAAGAGAAACAATGTTTAAAATATGAAAATGGCGTATAAATATATTTGATATATATCATATATATATTGTTCTATATATTCAGAACAATAAGGCCACAGGCCCAAAGAGCAAACAATGTTACAAACGTTTATTATTATCATTATTATTTGACTTTATTTAAACTCGATAGACTGTTGAGCCAAGGGCTCTTCTCAGACAGTGTCGAGATAAAAATATATAATATATACATTAAAAATACCAAGAAGTAAAAATACAAACGAATAAAACGAACAGAAAAGGCTGTAAAATGGCAAAAGCCAGAAGAGCAACAAGACGACTACAAAACTAACAAATTTTCTAAAAGATTACATTTACATTTACGTTTAAAAGACTGAAGAGTTGTGCAGGATTTGACATCAATACTTAAATCATTCCATATTTTAACTCCATTATATCTAAAACTCTTCTTAAAAATCTGTGTTCTGTGTTTTGGAATGTATAGTTCATCTCTGGCTGCAGCACGTGTATTACGAGTATGCACTTCTTGAATACTTCTAAAAATCATTGAGATAATTTGGAGCCAGGCTATTCTGAACTTTGTACATTAAAATGGCTTCATTGTAAATGATTCGTTTTCTAAAAGGAAGCCACTGTAGAGACTCAAATAAAACATGGCTTGGTGTATTGAAATCAGAGTCTAAGAGTACTCTTGCAACAACTTTCTGTAGTCTTTCAATACGGAGTAAAAGTGTGTTGGAACAATGTCCTCATATGTTGGAACAATAGTCAAAGTGGGGTAATATAAAACAATTGTAAAAAGTAATCTTTGCTCTCTGAGTTAAAAAAAGTTCTAATAGGTTTGAGGTGATGCAATTTGAAAGCCTTTTTACTGCATACAGTGTTCACTTGTTTTTCCCAGGTCAGTGCATCATCAATATTTACACCAGGAGCTTTTCATTTGAAATACATTCTAGCTTATTACTGCCACATGTAACATTGATACAATTATTCATTCTTGCTTTTTTCTGAGATGTTCCAATGACCATCACGTTGGTTTTCTGCAAATTTAAACACATGCTATTACCTTCACATCATTGTGTGATTAATTTTATATCATGGTTGAGTTTGGATTCCATTTCATTAATATGAGGACTAATAGCCTGTGCTGCAGTATCGTCAGCGTACATGTACATATTTGTCTTTTCAGAGATTAGTGGGAGGTCATTGATAAAAAGCAGAAAAAACAGCGGCCCTAAAATCGACCCCTATGGCACACCAACAGAAACATGGAAAGCATCGCTTATGACCCCATTAAACGATATAGATTGATACCTGTTCTGAAGATATGATGTAAAAAAGAGCAAAGTCTTCTCTGAACAGGCCATACATTTTCAACTTCTGTAATAAAGTATCATGGTTAACAAGGTCAAAGCCTTTCTGAAATCTAGAAGTAAAACACCTATTAGGTTTCCTTTATCAATATCTTGATACCATGAATTAGTTATATTTGTGAGGGCTGTTTGACATGAGTGAAACTTGCGAAAACCAGATTGATTATTCTATAATAAGTTATAAAAAGTCAAAAAAAATTTAAAATGCATATGAACATGTCCTTCTAATAACTTCGACAAATTCAGTTCATATAGGGAGATTCCTCTCTAGTTTTCTTTGCAAAATTAATAGATAAAGCTAAATCATTTAAACAAGTTACATTATCAGAATTCAAAAGTTAAATGAACTTATCATAGGAAGGGTTTAAACAAAACCACCTTGCTGGCAACAATTCATTTCGAAGGTCCTTATAATGCAGACAAATTGCTATTAAAGAAATGATACTCGTCCCCAATACAGTACACGTCATGCGTGATACAGTATTTACAATGTACAAAACAGTTTGGTCAGCTGGAATGTTTTCGTGACGTCCCCTCAATTTGCAAAGGATGCGAAGAGCAACGAAATCTTGACAGCGCCGTTCTAAATTTAAAATAATTAGCACAGCTGAAATATCTCTATGGTTCAAGCATTGATTTGAAACATCGAAATACTTTTGATTTGAACGATCTATTTAGCATTACAACATCTATATATAACGTGTTACCCCTTTACAGGAATGTCAATGACATCATTATTTACAACCGTAAAATCAGGTGTGTACCTTGACTTAGTTTATCTGATAGTATAATGTATATATCAGGTGTATACCTTGACTTAGCATAGTTTGTCTGATGGTATAATGTGTATATCAGGTGTATATCTTGACTTTGCATAGTTTATCTGATGGTATAATGATATCAGGTGTATACCTTGACTTAGCATAGTTTATCTGATGGTATAATGTATATATCTGCCGGCAACGTCAGTAATTGAAATACTCTATCTATGCCTTCTTTTTACGGAAATGTTGGAAAGTTTGAGACACTTTGGAATCATATGGTTGAATAGTTTAAATAGTGAGGCTAAAGTTCTTGGGCTAGTTTTGAACCATGACTATGTCTCAGTCAAGCCAGGTGTATAATTGGGGACCTGGTAGGATAAAGGATGAAATATCCTTTGTTGGAGTTGTTTGCTTTAATCCGTTGTGGTTATAGAGGCTGCAATGGATCATATACTCCTGGGGATATGAAGGTCTATTGTGCCGATATAAGTCTGTGCTATTGGTAATAATCGTAAAGAGATTAGAGCACAATGTGGGGAAAACACTGTAAAAATTACCATTATCGATCATTATAACCTTAAGGAGGGTGACGTCATCAAATTATGAAATGCTTAGTCAGCATATTGTCTGATCTAATCATGATGACACAAAATGTAAAGTTTACTTTTTCCCTCAATGCTTAACAGGAAATATATACGAACGCGTCGAGATTGCTTTACCAGGCAACAAAACAACGAGCATTCTTTAAAGAGATTACCATATTAATACCAACAACATGGAGTGACAGTATAACAAGCGATCCAGCAACCACTGAAATATTCGACACTGCAAATGTCATCATTGATAAAGCGAACGACTACTACAGAGATAGCCCTTACACAAATCAGTTTGGAGGATGTGGTGAACAAGCTGAGTACACTCATCTCACACCGAGGTTTGTGCTCGACCAGGACTGGACTCTGTACACCTATGGAGATCCAGGTAATATAAATTTTAAATCCATGCTCCAACCTGTATTGTACCTTTCATGTGTTCAAATCATTAAACTATAAACCTTTCTAATGTCCGTTGTTCAAGTCAAAATTTAGCAATTGAAATACGACGCCATTGTGGTGCACCTAAATGTAGGTCTATAGTCAATTTGTAAAAGTCAAAGTTTAACGATTGTTGAGGACGAATACCATTAATTATATTGTCTTGTCCTTTATACAAGGATAGACTAGCTTTCATTCCTCAACGATTTAGAGTTCACCCAGGCACAGGTTTTTCTTTACTAGTTCCATATAAACTATCAGTTTTTGACAGACTCACTGAGTCTATCACACCTTTTGTTATATCCAAGAACACTCACATGCCCCAGTTCGATTTGATCTTTTTCATGCCATGTTGTGTTCATCGAACACGTGCCTAGACACGTGACTAGACACACCAAACTTTCCTGACTTAAATTACAGCGAGAGTAATCGTCCACGAGTGGGGACATCTACGATGGGGACTATTTGATGAATATGCTACAGAGAATGACAAACATTTCTACCTTGACGAAAAGAGAAAAGTGGAGATCACAAGATGTTCCGAGAAAGTCACGGGAGAGACACTCAGTTTAAAGACCGGAAGGAAATGCAACAGGAAACCAAACTCTGGTCAGTTACCGGACGAATATTGTCGATTTTTCCCAGATCTGGAAAATAACAAGGCGACTGGGTCATTTATGTTCATGAGTTTCTTGGACTCGGTAAGTTCGTTTCACTAATTCAGCCACCAAAAGTTTGCATTTAAAATTCTAATAACTTGCATGTGATATTAGGTAGAAATTTTCTAAACATTTTTTAATTAAATGGGATAAACTTAATAAGTCCTAAGATTTATTTCCTATAATCCTTGGCAAACTAGCACTTCTCAAGGAAAAAATCGGCGTACTACGTTTTAGTTCAGACCACTTTGGTGATCTGAGGTTTCGGCCGCCAATTTATGACCTGACTACATTCCTAAATTGTCCAAATGCTTTAGGCTGTATTTTGATGTTTGACATTCACAGCTGACATGTAATCAAAAGCGAATTTTAAGGTGTTATGCAGTAATTTACTTCCATCGACAAAATATATAAACCGCAAACTAACAAATTATGTGACCAGTTCGACTTTGCAGGAAATCATAACATTGACATTTTTGATCACAATATAGTTGCCAGTTAAAATTGAGTACAGGTGGGTGACATCTGTTCTATAACCAGGATGTAGTCGTTGTCGTAAAAATTAAATAGGAAAATAGTTTAAGAGATTATTTGCACTGTTTGCTTCATCGTGAGTTTATCGCTTCCATATGCGAAATTAACTTTTAAAATTGGCAAAGTTAAGTCAATTTCGGTTTTGGGAAAGCGAGGTGTCGCCCATAGCAATGCGCGTGCGTTTGGTTTTTTTAAAAATTGAGATGTTTGTAGTATAGACGCTATATTACTATGTGGTAGGGTATTGGGATCAATGAACTGCTGTACTAGGATAGGTCATAACCAACAAAAATTTGAAATTCACGAGACTACATTTCAGAGCATGAAATTTTAGTAGTGCTGTGGCCTGTAAGTGTCATTGAACACTTTAAAGAACGTTACATTTAAAAAAAAAACCTTCAAGATCTCCAACAACAAATTTAGTTGAGTAGTTTTTTCAACTATTGAAATTGTATGTTTGGTTTCATTGTTAAAGTTGGCAATGATTTTTAAGTTTACTATTGTACATGTCTTCCGTTGCCACGTGACTGTGACCTAATCAACGTATTGGAAGCAATTATTACTTTGTGAAAATTAAACTAGTGCATACTGCATATATAATTTGAATGTGTTACTCCTGTTCGCTTCGGGTAGTGTTTTATAGCGAGGAATATGCATCTTGTGTATGTGTATGTGTATGTGTGTGTTTGTTTGTTTGTGTGTGTGTATGTATGTGTGTATGTATGTATGTATGTATGTATGTATGTATGTATGTATGTATGTATGTATGTATGTATGTATGTATGTGCCTGTTTCTTATATGTCTGTTAATGTATTGTATCATTTTATTTCCATGTTTTGCAAGGTTGTAGACTTCTGCCACAGTGATAAAAATGGTGATAAGAAGTCCCTCCATAACCCCATGGCCCCGAACGAACAGAATATAAAATGTTCTTACAAGAGTGCCTGGGACATTATGTCAGAATCTGACGATTTCCGAAATGGCGCCAATGGACCTAGAGCTGTAACCGACACCACGCCAAGTTTTAAAATTGTGAAGACATCATCACTACGTATCGTACTTGTACTTGATGTATCGGGAAGTATGAACCTTGTAAGTTGACAATTAACATAATTGTAATTACTAATAGAATCTAATCACCAAATATTGCCATCCTTCAATCACCAAAACGTCAATTACATATACATATAATGCAATCTTGGATAGTTGCCATATTGGGTAAATGGATATTACCAGCAAGCATTTGGTCTCCTTTAGTGACAAACAATTACCTTTTTAATTCATTGGAGTGCTTACATTTATTGACCAGAATATCACCTACGTCTTATCTAGAACGATCGTATCGGGATCCAGAATCAAATCGCCACCAAGTACATCCGAACTACGATACCAGATGACCATTTCGTAGGTATTGTTGAATTTGATACGACGGCAACCATTCTATCTCAGTTGAGAGAAGTAAAGACTACCCCCGACCGAGACCTTCTAGCGAATCTATTGCCAATTGTAACCAAATCGTCAACTTGCATCGGATGTGGTCTGAATGCAGCAATACAGGTGAGGAAGGTGGTTGTGGTGGTGGTGGTGGTGGTGGTGGTGGTGTGTGTGTGTGTGTGTGTGTGTGTGTGTGTGTGTGTGTGTGTGCATATGTGTGTCAAGATGAGCGTCTACTCTAACGTTTATTAGTGGGTATATCATCTTTAAAAAGGATATTGATATCGGTAGGAAATGGGTTTAAAATATATATAATATGCATATGACATGATATATTTGTATATGTATATAATCTTTATGTGTGTAATGGTGAATTGCCAGTACACTTCAGCAAGAGAAAACAAAAAGTATATATCAAACAGCACTACTGTACTATTCGTTCAACCTCCGTAGATTTTGGAAAATGGCGGTACCAGTGCTCGTGGTGGTATTATTATCCTAATCACTGATGGTGGAGAAAACGTTATCCCTTATATTGACGACGTCAGACCAACGTTAATCGCCAAGGAAATCATTGTAGATACTATAGCATTCAGTAGTCAGGCAGACCCTAAATTGGACAGTCTATCTAGGGACACCAGTGGTATTCCATTCTACTACACAGAAAGTGACAATTCTACTGCCCTCAACGACGCCTTAACAGCTACCATTACCAATAGACTTGGGACAAGTTCAACCGTACCAATCACTGTAAGTAATGAAAACTTATCACACAGAATACACAAACACATATCGAGACTTAGAATAACGGATGTTTGTGATATTCCACATACAATTCACTTCAGTAACAATCAATCGTTTTAATGTTTTGTATGGTTTCACTTTGTATGACGAGGACTTTGAAAACAATATTTATTAAACAATATATACTCTACCGAACCAGTTTATACACTACCGAACAAATTTCTCCAGGTACATACTCCGGTTTCCTCCTGCACTAACACTGAACCTTCCTGGGCAATGCGTGTTGGGTGGTTTATAAATCAATCAATCAATCAACCAACCAACCAACCAACCAACCAACCAACCAACCAACCAACCAACCAACCAACCAACCAACCAACCAATCAACCAACCAACCAACCAACCAATCAATCAACCAACCAATCAATCAATCAATCAATCAATCAAAGATATAATACTATCATATTCCTATTATCATGATTATGCAAAGTGCTAAAATTACGACATTTTCATTGACATGTTTTTAATAAATTATTTCATTTATTTTGTAGTTGATAAGTGAGAAGTCGTTATTGCCGAACGGTGGCAAAATTGTAGGATCTACTTTCATCGATGCAACCATCGGCAAAGAGACTATTTTCTTCTTCTTGTGGCCTACGTCAGCAATATCTGTGTTAGTGTATAGACCGAATGGTGACGTCATTGATAGCGCTTCACCTGAGTACACCAGAGATGACGGGAAGAGAACTGTGTCTGTTGAAATCTCTGGAATTGCTGAGGTGTGTGTGATTTACTCAATGCATTACAGTAAATCATACTGTAATCTGAATTACAGTGTTGTAAATGTAGAGATATTAACGATACAATGTTTTCAGCACGCAGTGATTGGTCGGTACTTTGACGTCAAAAATTACGTATACGTCAAGGGTTCAAAGGTGACGAAATGATTTCACAGACACTCCCAAACAAACACAAAATACGTACAACATGATCATGTTACTAACCCTATTTTCTGTTTCCCTGTGCTTGTTTTCAACCCTGTAGCCTGGTGAGTGGCAGTACGAAGTGACCGGTCCTGAACAAAATATAGAGATATCTATCCAATCTAAAGCCAGAGATAACACTCAGCCAATACGTGTAACCACTACACTGAATGACTTGTCATCTAGTACTCCGCCACGAGTCAACATCCATGCCCAAGTTCGCCGAGGTTATACAGCTGTACTGAAAGCTACTGTCACAGCCACAGTTGAAAGACCAGGTACACATCCTCCTGTCGATGTGTCACTCTTGGACAACGGGGCAGGTAACGCTGTACATTTTGTTAGTTTTTGTTATATTTTGTTATATTGTATCATTACTTGATAGTTTTCATGTAGAATGGTGGATGAACGGTATATCGAAATATTCGTTTGACAATATTCCACAGAGATGGTACAGATATCTCTATTTGTCGACTTGTACTTTCAGGAGACATTTTATCAAGGAAACCTGTCAGTATTGGTCTGCACATATGGCTTACATATCACGGCATGAGGCCGAAATGAATCTCTCCAACATAGCACATAAAAATTCTCCTGTTATTTCTCGTACATGCACAACGAGAGTCTATAGTGGTGAAAAAAGAATTCCCTAAGTTTCATCATCCTGTAGCTTTTGTGTAAAACCCATTGAAAATTAAAACTTGACGAACGTCCTATTGATGACAACTGAATGTGAATATCCGGGTATAGCCTACGTATCGATATGAAAGTGTTTGATCTTCGAATGGCGTTTCTACCCAAATTACAACAAACGAAAATAAGGAAATACAAAGCGGTGGATCAACATTTACAACAACCATTTGTATCGATCCAGGTGTTGACAATACCAAGGATGACGGTGTGTATTCTGGTGTATTCCTGGATTTCGTGACGTCAACATGTCCGGATTGTCGTTATAATTTCAAAGTAACCGCTGAAGACAAAGATGGCGAAGCTGAAGTTGGAACAGTGATTAGCAGTAGAGTTCTGCCACTAAGACCACGTAAGTGTAGTACTTCCCAATATCTTCGACGTCCTCAGCAAGCAAGCGTCATTCTTATTTCATTTGAAATAAAGATCACAATTTATACTTGAATATTTACTAGTGTTTCACATAATCAAGTGACATGAGTTGCAAGATTGCAAGTCATTTTGATTTCACTTGACGGAAAGGTTCCTCGCTGGAGTACGTCTTGTACAATTGAGGCACAAGTAGGGGTGACCATAAAACGAATGACAACCCGAATGACAGAAAACGAATGACAGCATTTCCAGTATGTAAACAGTGGAATGACATCCTTTTCTACATTCAGTTGGTTGAATGACTCCCCCTGCGCTGTTAAACAAGTGGAATGACAGCCGCCACTCTATGGCATAAGTGGAATGCCAGCATTTTCAATACTTTGAAACTGGAATGACAGCATTTTCAGTACTTAAACAGTGGAATGACACCCTTTTCTACATTCCAGTTTCAAAGCATTGAAAATGCTGTCATTCCACTTATGCTATAGAGTGGCGGCTGTCATTCCACTTGTTAACGTTGCAAGGGGTGTCATTCAACTAACTGAATGTAGAAAAGGGTGTCATTCCACTGTTTACATACTGGAAATGCTGTCATTCGTTTTCTGTCATTCGAGTTGTCATTCGTTTTAGGGTCACCCCACAAGTAGATAAACATGAACATTTTCTTTTCTTTGATGAGTACAATCTGAACCACATGAACCGGGTCACCGACTTCTATACACATTTATAGGTTCCTATTTGTATATGTCAGTTTATCAAAGATACAAGTTAATATGCTTTTTCTGTTATTGCAGCCGAGCCCGACGACGAGACCAGTAACAAAACAGAAAAGACGGGAGGTTTCAATAGAGTGGTGTCAGGGGGAGCTATTCAGGCTCCGGTGACGGTTACCCCTGGTGATAATTTTCCGCCATCACGAATCACTGATCTAAAGGTAGTTGATACGTCATACGACAACCAGACGATAACGTTGTCATGGACAGCACCGGGAAATGACTATGATAAAGGCACAGGTAGGTAACGTGTGGAAAATATCAAGTGTGTGAAAACGCAGATTTTACAGAAATGATCAAAAGTAAACCATTTGTCCTGCTATTCATTTGTATGCAATTGTTTGTTGGCGCGTGCGTGCGTGCGTGCGTGCGTGCGTGTGTGTGTGTGTGTGTGTGTGTGTGTGTGTGTGTGTGTGTGTGTGTGTGTGACAGTTTCTTCTATATGCATATCCATTTGTTTGAAATCCTTGTGTTGTCTAATTATTTGGTGGTCATGATTTCAATTTTTTTCATCACGGCAATATCAAAACGATGGATAACATCTTATTTATTTGTTTGTTTTTTTTTACAAATTTCAGCTGATGAATACGACCTTCGACTGAGTCAGAACTTTAGTTCGTTAGCCCAAAATTTCACTACGGGGAAATTACTGACAAATGACGATGTGGTAGAGGGTAACTTATCGTCACCTCAACCGTTCGGAGAGACAGAAATGGCGACTTTACAGATGCCCAAAACTAAAGAAAACGTCACGTATTTCTTTGTAATAAAAGCACGTGATGCGGCAGGAAACAAAGGCGATCCTTCCAATGTGATTTCATCTGCAATAGTAATCAAAGCCGCCAATAGTGGCAGTAGTACTAGTACTCCAACCACGCCTGGGCCAGTAACCATGACTACCAAGTCGTATACAACCACTACGGCACCAAACAACATAGTGACACAGCCACCGAGCAATGCCAACATATCCTTACCAATCGTTATTGGTAGCACTATGGCAGCAGTTGCAGTTGTCAGTGTCGTCGTGGCTATTGCTGCGTTCGCCTACAAAACTGTTATGACAAAACCGAAAACGAAGTTGGTAGAAATGGAGACCGGTGAAGTAGACCTGAATGAACCACCACCTCGAGGAAATTATGTCATCCCACCCAAGAACAGAGTAGAGCCTGCTCTACCAACAGTATCAATTTAGATTCACCGTGATCCTTTATTCAGATCTTAGCGCCATTGTTTTATCTGACGTCACAATGGCCATTTATTATTATTATTAGACTTTATTTGAACTCGATAGACTGTTGAGCCAAAGGTTCTTCTCACACAGTGTCGAGATAAAAATATACAATATATACATTAAAAATACCAATAAGTAAAAATACAAACCAATAAAACGAATACAAAAGGCTGTAAAATAGTGTTCAATGCAATATTAGTAGCAGGGAATAATAGACAATAATCCAAGGATTCTAAGCCATAACTCAAGAGTTTCACACTTTTGTGATCATCAGATATGGCTGATGATATATATATATCAATGTATTCGTAATCGTATTGATAAAATTTTGACCATTCATAACTCGATTTACCAGACTCAAAAATACGTGATTTGCCGAAGGAGTCAAAGCCACAGTACAGGTAGCCAGCCTAATCAATCTTAGACGTTGCTGTATGCGATGGCTATTGGAGATTGTTCTTAATTTATAAACCTGTTTCATCATCATGACTTCCTATTTTAAAGTCTGTTCAATCTATTATATTAAAAATCCAAAATAAATACCAATCATCATCCATAGGGTCACAGAAGCACTCTGTTCAAAGATATATCGTGCCTCAGAACACTGCGCTACTCTTGAATCTACGTAATAGAAAGGTAAATTGACGTTCTTATACACATGTCGTAAAATTAGCACAAGAATAGTACATGAAGTACATGTCATAATTATCGTTGGCAAAAGTCTTTCATCAGAGTACGAGTACAGTCAATACCACCCCTCCCCTCCCCTTGCTTATAGAATGTACGCGACCATGAGCGTACTAAAATGTAAACGTACTAGTGCTAGGGGACTACAGAGTCAATTTATCTTTCTCTTTTCATTGGTCTGATTATTTCCGTAGTCAAAGTATGAAATGTGTACTTTTACGTTCTTATAACTAAATGTAATAAACGAGTAAATGTATTCTGTGTGGCCGTGCTTATTCTTTGCCGTAGTTACATGTTGTATAAACGTTGTTCCACTCGCTATGACGAGTGCCCTCAACGGTACAACGGGAACTAACTTTGCTTCTCTTGTTTTTGTCATGTTCGTGGAAATTTAAGATGAAATGAGATCGTACCGTAAATCATTCTGTTGGAGTGCCTTTAACATATGATATAGCAGTATATTTTACCATAACAAAAAGTGCGTTCGTCCATGAAGATGTTTTTGTGTGATATTTGTATCCATACATTAGAAAGTGAGAAATACAATTGAATTTCGCCTTCTGAAAAAAATCGGAATAGCAAACATATCTGCCATACGTGTTTTTAAATCCAACTGTGCACAAAAACAATATCACTGTCACATACTAGTATAACATTAGTTAGGAATTAAATCGATGGAATAAGATACCATCACTTTCAAATTGGACAACAAGTTAAACTTTCTTTCTGCCGTATGTATGAAGCCTTCGATAGCTCAGTTGGTAGAGCGGAGGACTGTAGTCGGATATATGGCGGTCATCCTTAGGTCGCTGGTTCGAATCCGGCTCGAAGGAGTTTTTACCCCATTTTATTATTTAAACTAAGACTATGAACTCTACATGCCAACTGAGTTATCGGTATTATAAAAAAAAAAGTCAATACATTTGCAAATGTAACGAATAAAAGAACCAAATCAGTTTTCTATGATACCATGGCTGTATTTCAAGTTGGAATCAACGAAAAGATAATATCAGAAATATTTTTTGTTGTTGTTTTGTTTTATTTGAGTTTTTCTTCTCTTTTTTTTCGATTGAAAATATATTTACATGACTAGTTATTTTCTGTCGAGTCTATATATGGACATATCATTCATTGACGTCACTTTTGCCTCTCTACTTTAAAATGTATGTACATGTCAACGAGCCCTAAAATTTCAACCAATACACACAACATACTTTAAATTTGTCAACGTTTAGTCTAATACTTCACACTTTCTCATTTGTTTCGTAAACGATTTTTTTTTAGATCAACCAAAATTGAACGCAATGTAAAAGTGATAACAGAAAGTGAACGCGTACATGGCTGCCTTCGATAGCTCAGTTGGTAGAGCGGAGGACTGTAGTAGGAAGTCTGTGTGTACAGTTATCCTTAGGTCGCTGGTTCGAATCCGGCTCGAAGGAAACATTTTTTCACAATATTCATATAATATGATTTTGACAATCCAGCATATGTTGGCTCATATCAACAACTGACACCACACTTGGTTGTTTTTATCGTCGTGGGAGTGTCAACATATCGATAAGTACAAAATGTAATAGAAAGTCGATAAACAACATATTTAAACTTTCAACAGGTTATATGTGACATGGTCTAAACTCTAGAGTAAATACTTAATGGATATAGGTTTATGTACAGCGCATTGCAGGCTGTTGTTCTATCGCTCTGTTCGATACAACCACGTGCACGCAGAAACCAACTTATAGGAAACTGTATATGCTAGCTTGAATGAATGCAGTTTCTTACTACATTTTGACTGTGAAATGAACTAACCAGATATGAAATGAGCTAACCAGATATGAAATGAACTAACCAGATATGAAATGAGCTAACCAGATATGAAATGAACTAACCAGATATGAAATGCAGCAATCAAAATATTGGCGCCTGTATATAGTTGCAGTATGTTTTAAATGGTTTTATTTCATTCAGACTAAATGTAGCATGAAAATGAATTTTGCGATTTTAACATATACAAGGTGCAGTTGAAATTAGTGTTGTTTTTATGTGGTTGTATAAACAGAACGAGTGAACAGTAACCCGAATGACGCTGTAACAGTGTGTGTATTTTGCAAGACGCTGTAACAGTATATATATTTTACTACTAGTAGTATCCTGATGTCAGTGACAATTTTGGGTATAACCAAAATGTATATCATATTCAAATGTTTTCTAGTATTTGATTTGATTGTGATGTTACAAATCTTATGATTGTTCGTAATCATTAACCATACTTGTGCTGCATTACATACAATATTATAGAACAGCACATCCACATCCATAGAAGTCGAAAAACCGCTACGCCAGATTAAACAAAAAACGACACAGCAGAAACACGTTAAGATCTGGCCCATGTCCTTTCAAAGGTAACATTTTAATACTCTGTATAAATTTCACAAGAGATGTGTGATCATGTATCAACCCATTAAGGTTTGAACGATGTAGACAGTTTGTTCTTGTTATTATATTGTACTCTATGTAATAACAGGTTGGTATGCTACACTTTTGAGGCCATCCCATACATTCACGTACGTTCTTATTATTATAATTTGCTTAACAACATTCATATGCGTCTTTTAAAAGCCAACGTTATCGTAATTATCCCGTTTAAATCTCCACGTGCACTGTTATCATGTGCACATCCGATGGCGCCCTTGCAGATTGTAGCCTTCGTGTCGTCAATGACGTTCTCACTGGTTGGCCCAGCTTCGGTCAAGCAAAGATATGGCTACAACTACAAGCAAAATTACATAATTAAGAACGTAAAGTAAACTTTAAAATATTTACGACATGTCTCTTTATGATGATATATGAATATATATAACTTTTATGACTGGTTTCAGTCAGAGTTTAAGTGTACATAGTACCCCAGTTTATTTAGAAACCTCATACAGGTCTGTATGAGACACACTGGTTAATATTTCATTGAATATTGATACGAAGTATCGGAGTAAGGTACACAAAGTTTAGATATAAGATACTAGGTAAGCGATTCCAGGGTGTCAATTTGGGTATATGGTCTTCGTAACTTTCCGTTGTATGTAGTTCCTGCGATAGCTCAGTTGGTAGAGCGGAGGACTGTAGTTGATATTCAAATGGCCATCCTTAGGTCGCTGGTTCAAATCCGGCTCGCAGGAGTTACTTCTTTTTATGAAAACATGCATGATTTGATTTATACAACCCATATAGCGAAATACTTGGTGTAGGAGCGGTACGTACATCTTTTGGGGAAAATGTAGGTTTTGATAGAAATTGAATTGTTCCAAGACTTCATTTTTGGATGAAAGCTCTGTTCCGAATAAAAGTTGGATATTTGCATGTATTAGTGCGTACTCGTAACAGCTGATTTGTTTTATTCTAACTGAAAATGAGGTCAAAAAATATTGTTTGCTTCTATTTTCAGAAATTTAAATAACAAGTATCCCTCATTTAATTATTCGTGAGCCCGAAACTAGGTTGCTACGGTGACCGATCGACCTTCTATTGAATGGCATATTTCGTTTCACGTAGTGTATTAGTTGATGCATGCCAGGGGGTGTTTATGATAACTAACTGCTCTATGATGTTTCGTCATATAAACTAGGAAGACGTATAATATGAAATGTTCCACCTGTGTCAAATGGCATATTGTTTACGCTGACTCACTCTCTCAATGTGAAATTGCATTGTTTACGACGGCTCACTCACTGCGGGTTTGTTATTGTTAATGCAGCAGACTTGGTCGGCGTAGGCCTAACTGAGTCCATCGATTGGATGTTTATGAATGCATTGCATATAGAGTCAGATCACTGAAGATCTTTAGTAGCATATATATCAGTGCTAAGTCAGCATGTAATACATTTCGTTGACAAATATTGGAGTGTGTCGTACTTGGTTGTCTTCGACATCAAACTTGGGATTCCTTGTCAGTTCATCGTCAAGAGTTCAATGCAAGTCTACATCTTCTTCTGTTTTGTGACTATATTTAACACGAAGTCCAGTGTTAGTTAAATGAGTTACGTGCCGCCATTTATGACTAATCTATCGGAACTATATTATCATGGTAAATAATAAAAAATCACTTCATTTGGATTAAATGTCGCAGTAAGTACACAGATGTAGATAATTGTGCGATCAATGATCGATGACCTATGACATATGACCTGGCTTTAAGGGTCATGTCTCTCATTGTAACAAGTGAAAATGATGGGCTGGTGAAAGTGGTGGGATGGTGGCAGTGGTGGGGTTGTGAAAGTGGTGGGATGGTGAGAGTGGTAGGATGGTGAGAGTGGTGGGATGGTGAGAGTGGTGGGGTTGTGAAAGTGGTGGGGTGGTGAGAGTGGTGGGATGGTGAGAGTGGTGGGATGGTGAAAGTGATGGGATGGTGGCAGTGGTGGGGTTGTGAAAATGATGGGCTGGTGAAAGTGGTGGGATGGTGGCAGTGGTGGGATGGTGAGAGTGGTGGGATGGTGAGAGTGGTGGGATGGTGAGAGTGGTGGGATGGTGAGAGTGGTGGGGTGGTGAGAGTGGTGGGATGGTGAGAGTGGTGGGATGGTGAAAGTGATGGGATGGTGGCAGTGGTGGGGTTGTGAAAATGATGGGCTGGTGAGAGTGGTAGGATGGTGAGAGTTTGTCGGTTAAAAGAGAAGAGGGATAACTGTGTGTGTGTAAATACAAATGTATGTGTGTGTGTGTGCGCGCGCGCGCGTGCGTGCGTGCGTGCGTGCGTGTGTCTGTATGTGTGTGTGTGTGCGTGCGTGCGTGTGTGTGTGTGTGTGTGTGCTGTGTGTGTGTGTGTGTGTGTGTGTTGGATAATGTATCAATTAATAACCCTATGTTTAACTTCCAGAATGCAAGGAGAAACGATTGTAAAAACCCATTAATCTACCAAAAGACTAGGATTTAAACCATAAATGATAATTTTCGCCCAAATACACACTTGAGGGGTGCATGGTGTCACTATCTTACCATAAGTGAAAAAAAGTTTGTCTCATAGAGGGCGTAATTTTATTCTTTGGTTATTTTCAAGAAATACGGGGTCCTTCGTACGATGGGATAGAAATAAACGTGGCTTCCCCAACGATGTATCTGCTGACTTTATATCTCACCAAGTACATCTCTTTGCTTCACTCCTCGATTTTCGGCTGTTGGACTAATATAAAGGGACATGGTGAACCAAAGTTGACCAGAGAGACGGAATGAACCAAAAGTCCGATCGCAGCAATCTATGTAGTCTAATGATTAAAATAATGGGTATCGCTAGAATATAAATGGACACCAAACACGGGTGGAATTCTTTGGTTGTGTATACATGTAAATGATACAAACATGATAGTAAGCTGTCACAAGTTACTCATCCCAACTCATCATCAGCCATATAACCAAGGTCCGGTTTCATTCATCCAATAGCTGATTGATGTATGGTTGCCATAGAAACCATGTCTTTTTTTAAAAATCTAAATTCAGTAGCTACATTTACGTCTACGTTGGTTAGTTAACGTCGATGCATATAATTATACCCGGTACAATCATTCGCAAAAGTGTACCGACATAGGGGGGACCCTCCGACTAACTCAATTATACTCACTCAAAAACATTAAAATATAATTGATTCTGACACCAGACTAATCATAGGGTTTTGCGGGAAGTCTTTTAGGCTAACCCACTTTTCAATATTTGTCTGTGGAGAAATGACGACGGTTACAGACTGTTTTGATATACCATGATTTTTTTGGAGAATTCCATTCCTATGTAAAAATGTTTTCGTCGTTAACGATTTAACTCGTATTTTATCTCTTTCTTACTGTTCACTATTTCTCAGCTCAAGTTGCACCTTTGATTTTAAATATTGCATATCAAATGTGTGTACTGTGCCAGAAAGAAGGAAACGTGACCCCATTGTATCGTCGTAACCCACAGCCTCTTTTACGGCATTGGCCAAGACACACCGAATACTAGTATTTATTAATCTAATATAATGCTTTGTTCATCGCGCATGTTGTCTGAGCTGAAATATTTCGCAGTGTCAATTCTGGTTTGAGAGAATTCCACAGTGAATTAATTATACAGCCAGTAACAACAAACAGTTTCGGACCCAACATTATCAGTGTTGTGAAGTGCACCCCTGCACCCAGTCAGTACGGTATCCATCAAACAACACTTCGACAATCTGTTGGGACTTATCTCTGAAGTGTTTGTTGGAACAGTTTAGTCGTTGACTTGGGTCGGGTTACGGGGACACCTGGATTAACTAGATTTGCCAATACCCGTCTGCAGGAGTACGCAGCGTCCAGCACGTAGCTGAAACAAGGTCCTGCCACCACATGTACACAGTTTGACAGGGTAAAAACATTTTACATCGTCGTAAACCACAGCCTCTTTTACGGTACCACCTAAATGCGCCGCCAATCTCGTTATTTCACAGTGTCACGGAAGAAATAACAGCTCTGGGCATGGTGTGCGAGAATGCAATTTTAGTGAATGCAGTAGCACATGTATATTATCTAGTCAGTGTTTATGTATAGAAAGAAGTACAACTGCATAATTCAAATTTGAACTAATTACCAGTCATCTAAATATCATGATTTTCCAACATTTTAATTGCACTTTGATTATTCCATTTGTTGACTTTATACAAGTATTTAAGTTTTATTTCCCCTTCCCCCGGGAAATGATACAATTATATATTGCTGCAGCTTTATGACGTCACAAATTAATTGATGAATACAGGGAGAAACCAGAATGGGAGAGGACAGTTATCATGGGGTAGATCAATCTCTGTTTTCTCTGTTTGAGTTTAAAATAGGTTTATCGTTTGTTGTTGTTGTTGTTGTTGTTGTTGTTGTTGTTGTTGTTGTTGTTGGTGTTGCGACTGACTGAAAGCTAATAAAAGACTCGTACGTGGCTTGAACTGAACAGTATCAAATCTCTTATCTTACATTTGTCGATCCATTTCTGGTCGACAGGAGGCGCTGTACATGTCGATCACACAGGTGTCAACTCTGTTGCAATACATGTATTGGCAGTCTTGGTGACTGACTTGTGCAGAGTAAATCTGACCCTGTCACTGGTAACGAGAGTAGCTTATGTTTTATGTATTGAACATCTTAGTTACGCAAGTCCTGGTTTTACGGGGTTGTTGTTGTTCATTCTAAACCAAGTACTTTATCATAATATATCGGTAAGTCTCTGCACAAATTAAAGCACGTGAATACGTTTAGATTAATACAAATTGCCGTCTCAGTTTCTAGTCTTGTTTGTAGACGGAGCACGAGTAATTCTGACGTACCTCTGTGACACATGAAAACGAAGGAAGACGACAATGTCATAATCGAGACCCGAATTACTTTGTTTATACAAGTATGACTAGTTCCTACATAGTCTAGCAACATGTACCATCATTTATATATGTACGATAGCATTATTTCTGTGTTACATACATTATCACAACTACACTATCTGTAACTCGAGTAATATTTTTTCTGATCAGACATCCAGTAATACATTCACTGAAGATTGTTAAAATACCAACAATTTGTCATTATGCATGTTATTTAAGGGAATACATTTTATCATTTAGTTGTACAGCAACGGGATGAAATCGTGATTGCAATTGGGGGGGGGGTGCGGATTTATTGTACCATATTATGTGTACAGCAGCTGTACAAATACATGTAACCACATGCGATTTAATAATATAACTAAATGTACAATTTTGCATGCAAGTCATTATTATCTAACAAACCGGTTTTAATGATAAAGCGTGCAGCCAGTAATCGACCCCTTCATAACGTTATCAGACACACACACACACACACACACATACACAGACACACACACACACACAGAGACAGACAGACACAGACACAGACACACACACACACAGACACACACACACACACAGACACACACAGACACACACACACACACACACACACACACACACACACACACACACACACATATATATATATATATATATATTATTTTGTTTTTGATCCAACTAAGGAGACCAACGAGTATATGGAGATAGACGAAGAATAAGTGGTATTCTAAAAGTAAATGTGTCCCATGCAGGAATACGTGGAGATGACTTCAGGCTACTCGAGGGGGGTGGGGGTCATTCACGTGGTGACTATATACAAGTTCGAAGGCTAGTTTGAAGGCTATGTAACACTTGATGCTACATTGTACAAACGACGGTATGCCGCATACACATAGCTCATAATTTATAACCATGGTCAGAAAGTGGTTTTGACGCTCAGACATTCTATACTGTATATGTTGAATTACACCGAATGACGACCAACAAATCACTATTACGACCTCCTCAGCAAGCCGAGGAAAACGATACCACTTTTGTTTGGCCATTCGCATAATTTAACCAGGGGCTAACACATTCCATTGTAACCGTTAACCACAAGAAGGTATTGCACTATACCTCGTAAACCTAGTTTACATTCTTGAGAACAATTCAAACCACAGACCTCCGGAGAACGACCTTCTACGTAATATATCTTATTTTCTTTTGATTTGGAACAAATTGGTGTGTTTTGGTTGTCATAGCTACTTTGAAATTTCGAAGTCGGTGATGGTAGCGAGAATGATGTTGTGTTGTGTTGTGTTGTGTTGTGTTGTGTTGTGTTGTGTTGTGTTGTGTTGTGTTGTGTTGTGTTGTTGTACTTATGATTTTGATGCTGATGGGATTCGTCTTTCTGACGGCACCCTCGATGGTGGTGATAGTGTTGATGATGGTGGTGGTAAAAGTCATATATTTGATGTGTTATGCTAGGGGTGATGGTGGGTTGTTGTCGTACTGACGTTGATGATAACGATGGTAACCGTGGCTGTGATGGTACCTTTAAATGATTGTTAGTAATGATTATGGTGGGTGGTAAAAGTATAAGTTGATGTTCGGCTGCGGTCTGACTTTATGGCAGACGTGCGTGGCCTAGGGAGAATTCGAAAATGGGGGGTTGGCGGGCACGTAAAAAATTAGGGTGCGAAGAGAGCGGGCATGAATATTTCGATGGTCTGAAGGAGGGGGGCAAGAAATATTTTACTCATGATTTCATCCAAATTAAACCTCATGAGTTGTCGTTTACCAAGTACATGTATAAATTTCTTTCGTTCGAAAGCCTATATTCAGCGATTAGGTGGGTGAATACCATGCGAATGTGTTTGTGTATGCCTTTATCCCCCCCCCTCTCTCTCTCTCTCTCTCTCTCTCTCTCTCTCTCTCTCTCTCTCTCTCTCTCTCTCTCTCTCTCTCTCTCTCTCTCTCTCTCTCTCTCTCTCTCTCTCTCTCTCTCTCTCCCGTACAATTGACTTTTTGAACAAAATTAAACATAGGAGCGGTCATTGTATGTTTACAAAATTGTTCACTTCATTTACCTACAATACATTTAATTATGACACAGTTGATAGCCTAGCGAGATGTATGTGTTTGCCGAAATACTAGTATGTCTTTATAAGTTAAAGTGTAGATAATAATCCTTAAACCGCAATTGAACACATTTGGATATGATTTCCGAGCTTTACGTCATCAAATATTGGTACATATATGGTGTATATTTTTCAATCGAGAAATAACGACAACTTGCATAAAAGATTATGAACGGATATATATGCACCTTTATACTTTAAAAAACGACACTCGCATGTACACATATATAGTCCCTTTTATTAAAAGTATGGCGGACTTCACGCATAGGAATATGTATTTTGAATACGTTAATACAGTTATGTATTCAGTTCTATGTAATCACTAGAACATAATTTAAGAACACATGTTATTGATTATTAATGGTTCCCTTTAAACAATCAGTTTTCAGTTGTTTATACTTTACATTAATATTTTCCGTGATCGTAAAATCTCTTTTACATTGTATAAGTCTGGAAGATTTCCAAGTTGATGTAGATTATTGTATTTGGCTGTAAACCAGTAGCGTACACACATAGTGTTATTCGTTGTTTCCAAAGAAGGCGACACAGTACTGTCATAATGTATTTATTATGGAATAAATCATGGACTTTCCCCAAGATATGGCCGTGACATTTTACAGTGACGTCACGGGGTCTTGGGAGACAGTCGGCTACTGGTATTTACTAACAACAAATGTCGTCGACTAAGGGGAAAACAGGAAACATGTATAAAAATACCCATTCTCAATTGCAATTGTTTTCAGTTCACATCGCAACTTGGCACGGTGTTAATTTACTGTATAATACACAGTGTCAAGCAGAGCCATCGTCGAATCCAAAACAACTCTCAGGAAGAAGGAAACATTGGTCATGTTATCGCAATGTTTTGCAACATTACTGCAGACATTGGCGCATCACACCAATTCCCGGGATTCCATGATGAACCAACCCCTGGAACCAACTACACACACTGGAGTTTTACACGTTTAACAGTACTATACGTTTTAATGAAGTTTTTGTGCGAGTTGGTTGGCGTACGTTAGCTCTCAGACCACTGAGATTGGTCTAAGGTTACGGAACCCTAAGTAATTACAAGGGGTAGGGCAATCAGGCCCGGGATGTTGCATAAAATGTGACGAGTCAAAGTAAAATGTGAACCTCCCCTTATCCCACTTTCTAAAATATGGCCTTCCCCCGAGAACCGATTTGTAAAAAAAACGGTCCTCCTAATTCCACCGGCCCTTCCAGGCGATTAGAATTACTGAAGGCTCTCATAGCGTTAAATAGAGAAAGGTGGGGTGGCGGTCGGGATTCTTATTGTACCACAGTACTAGTGTGGAATTGGGTGAATGTCATTTTTAAGTTGAATGTTTGTACACAAGTTTTATTTCTGCAGATGTCATAAAATTCTGAACCAGGGCTTATCAATGAATTGTTCGCATTGCTAGCTGAATGAAAGTGGGCATTTGACCACAGAGTGTCACCTATCAAATGCTATCATTTGAAGAAAAAAAATATATCCAAATTAGATGAAATAGCCTACAAAAAATGTTCTTATGGTCAGTTTGTTCAATTACTTCCTTCCAGAGAAATATATACCAGGAATTCGAACAAACACACCATAACATGCAGAAATATGTATGTGATTTCCACAGCTGGCTGGTCTACACAACGAGCAATTTGGGAAGATTCCAGTTGCCTGTTGTATGTCTTTAATCTAAATTACTAAAAGGTGTCAACACAGGAACTGTAGTGAAAACATGATTTTATGGATTTATTGCTCTGAAAAATCTGAACACGTGACTTGAGATTGTCCCAGAAAGTCCAAGGTGTGACAATCACTGGCTGGATGTCCTCGATTTTGTTTATAAAGTCAATATTATAATATCGATGATCAAACACTTCGTACACGAAGTACGAGCGTGTTTGTTTCGGTCCTACTCACGGTTAGTTTGCATCCAGCGTCACCAGGTTTATAACCCTTGTTTTATGCATGCCGCCATTGAATCCAAGTGTGCGATCTCATAAAAGTCCTTCAAATTTAGCCCTCAATTATCTCTTATTGTAAGATGAGTGTTATAATACTTATAATTCTGATCTGATATCAGAGTATAAAAATGACAACTCATATTGGCCATTAATGTAAAATCAGTGAACACTAAAACGCGTGTACATATGGCTACGCTAGGCAAAGATTACTAAACTCGACAGAAACTTTATGATATTTACAAAACAAGATCTTTATATACGCCTTTGCAGTTGAGCTGTTAATTTGCGACAATCACATGTTTGTTGTTGTTGTTGTTGTTGTTGTTGTTGTTTTGTTTTTGTTTGTTTTGGCGGGTTTTTTTGGGGGGGGGGTTGGGAGTTGGGGTTGGGGTTCCCTTATTTTCCCTTAAATATTACTTTGATTAGTTTCGTGCTATATCAAATGTTTAATATGCATGATATAATAGGCGACATGTGTAGTAGAACTAAACAATGACGTATGCAATGACGCAAGCTACGAGAACTGTCTAATGTTCATGATGTTAGCCGTACAAATCAGAGATGTCCTACACGTACGATGTATAGATTATCAGTCCTACACGTACGATGTATAGATTATCAGTTTGTGATAACGTTTTGTACTTGTGGACCCCTGTAATCCAGCTCAATAGTTAAACTGTTAGATATACTAACCAAACAAACGAACCATTTCAGTTACTATGACAACAGTGGAAATATACGGAAGAAGCATACAAAATTAGCTATCGGTAGACAATTAGAGTGTTGACTTTCTGGACGATGGTACATGGTGGCATATGGAAAATGGTTTTTAAGTGGGACACTCCTAGTTAGCCCCATCGGGCCAATGCTATCTGTTCAACTTGGGTCTCTAATCGCAGGATCAAGTGGCATAAACAAACGAACCCTGAAGGTATTAGCCGGACTGTGTTTACGATACTCCGTAGATGCGTGAACGTTTGCCCCTTTCACACGCTTAATGTATTGACGCCACTCAAAATATGAAGGTCGTAACAACATAACGTTTTTATTAAAACCTGAAGGAATACGAGACACATACATTGGTGGAATGGTAAAAGTTCATCCAAGATACATAAAGTTTGGCATTTATTATGCAATTATAGGGAAATATCTGCTATCTTAAGTAGACAAATCAGGATGGATAGAAACTAAGTTCATTCATAACAGATAACTTTCCACATTCCAACATAAGATTACAGCTACACGTATATATACAAGTTAGGATGGATTCCCAGTGCACCATGCTGAAACAAAATGAAATGAAATACAATATGTACTGCCTACGGTGATTGCTAAATGCTCAGTAAAATTACATGAGTAACGGAGCCTTGATATACTAGACACAGACTGGTACTAACATGCCGCCACTAAACTTGCTATTAAAACGAGTGCTTCACATTTCATTACATATATACTGGAGTCCAAAATACACAGCCCCACTCAATGACAGCACCTTTTGGTGTTGCTAAACCCAGTACACATTCTGTATCGGTCAAACTTTGACCACAGCCATCATTATGCAAATTGGGAAGGAAAATCAATAAAGTTTGTGAGCACATGAAGACATAATATATACGAATGTACACAGAGACCCGTGTATACAAACTACTACTAACTTACATATAAAGTCATTTCGATAACAGACATATGCAGTTAAAATTAATCGCTGTACACATGTCAATACTTTGGCCCTTCGCCCCGGCCACACAATATATCTCAATTAATTATATATTGTATGTCAGTATCAAAATCAAGTTTAACCTCAAAAGTCTATGTACATATACATTTATACAGGTAAGTTTTGTGATTACTGTTATGTGAAGTTTCTTGCTTGAAAACAATAAATCATGTCCTGTTGGTGTTCCTTATTCCGCGTGAGCCTCTGTGAAGATGTACTTTAATATGCTTAGAGAGATGGTCAGAACGTGAAAATCTCTTGTCGCAGATTGTACATTGGTATGGCTTAACTCCGGAATGAGAACGTTTATGACGAGCAAGTTCATCGGAGCGAGAAAACCTCCATTTACAACCTTCCCAGGTACAGACGAAGGGCTTTTCGCCGGTGTGCCGTCTCAGGTGCGCTTTCAGGTGAGAGCTTTTACTATACATCTTGCCGCAGTTTTGGTAGTTGCACTTATGGATTTTATCGTCTGGGTTGGTCTTTTTGGTGGGACTGCCTCCCGCAGACTTGTTTGTTGTGGTCTTGCTGGAGTCTTTCTCGTTCTTGTTTAGTGGCTGATGAGTGATGCGAATCCCGGATGGCGGGAGAAGGTTTATGCGGCCTGGACAACTCTGCGATGGGTCGGTGATAGTACTAATAGAAGTAGCTGCGTTGCTTTCCCTGGCAATAGAATTATGACTGATCGACGTACAGTCAACTTGTGAACTCGTAACAGGTGGCTGGGCTAATGTTGACCAGGTTGGTGTATCACATGTCAGATCAATTGTACCAACCATGTTACCCCTGTAAGCTGTATCTTGTTCAAAATAGTCAACTGTTGACAATTCTGGTAAGCTTTGGTCACCGTACAGGAAATCGTTCAACAGTGAGAGTGCATCCTCTGTAGGCAATTGCTCGTGCTCTGAACCACTGAAGTGATTTGGACCAAATGGCTCCAGAAAAGATGATGTTATTGAAGGAAGCACATTCTGCATTGGAACTGGAGCTGGAGGTGGACTTGAGACATTGACACCGTAACAAGGCGTACTAAATTGATACATGGTAATGGCAGTGTTTGATCGTTGGTTACTGTTTGTCTTTTCAATGGAATCTGCTAACCCCTGTGAAAATAGATAGTCTAAGAACACATCATCACTGTCCGATACAGAAATTGAAGATGACGGACTGCTGCTGGCTGAAGTTCGTGGAGAACAAGAACGGAGTTCATCCGACGACAAGCTACTGCAATCGTTGTCGTCACCGAGAGAATTCAGTCTTTGCAATGTCCACATTTCACGCTGAAGACTGGAACTTGTGCGATAGACATCGACCATATTCAGAAGAAACCTTTTTCAGTGTATGCTTTGGGCGAACCCTTCACAAACACTGCACAATGTTACGAGGTACAGGACCAGATCACAACCAGTAGCGGTGAGTAACGTCAAGTGTCACTATAAAGCTGTCTGCTAGCACATGTTGACTCTGTTGATTGGTCTGGTGTCTGTTTAAATCCTACAGGGTGAGAAAAGATTGCGATAGAGTTGTGAGAATACTGGATGGTGGTTGGCTATCGCTTACCCCTCTGGGAGTGCACGCTGGGTCTAATTTATTACAGATTGGGCTTTACTGTATTTGCATATAATAGCTGCCATGGCTAAAGTGGCCTACATTTCTACTATACAAATTTACCTGAGCTATGTTAATCGATGGTTGACAAAGTGGTTTATGATGTCACTTCATTGTAGACATTTAGTTCGATACTGTATGGAATTTGACCTGCTCTGTAATCGCTGTTTGCCCATAGCATCCCTATCCAATTTCACTTCTGGAATGATGAGGCCGTTTTTGGCGGGAAATGCTCATGTGATGTTGACCATGAGGAAATTGTTACCATCGAATCTGTAATTTAATCACTGCCCAAATATTCTGAAATTGCTATAGGTCATACAAGTAAGTGTTTTAAGGAACAGACAAACGTAAGTCCTAATCGTTTGCACATACTAACGGGGCCCAGACGAAAGGGTCCCTCGAAAAGTCCCCGGGAAAAGTCACCCTAAAGTAAAATACGAAGAACGACCAGTACCATGACTATATGTACCGAGCAATATTTAAACTTTCCACTGTGTCTACGATATGTTATGAAACTAAAATACCGAAGTCTAATGACTAAAATTTGACCAATGCAATGTGTAACGAGACAGCCTTGGAAATTCAGCTCAAAGAATCGAGAAAGATAATTATCAAGAACAAACAGTGTCCTGTCATATTCAGTCTTTTGTGCCTTGTTTGATCTGTATGTCAAATGATAACAGCTTTGTTTGTGACAGAAAAGAAAATGCTGTCGCTATCTCGTGATTGAAGTCACCACTGAAATCGATTTTGATCGGCACCAGTCTTGTGAAAGTGTTAGTGATTGGAGAAAGTGGTACGGCCTTGCTCTACCACTCTCAACTTCCTGTCAAAACGTTGTGCTATAGTCAATCATTTTAAGCCATATCTCACATTTCTGATAATTTATCGTTGTTTACCTGTTGAAAATGTATGCATTTAAACTCATTTCTTGAGGTTTTGTTGACAGGAACTTAAAGATATGGAATACTTGAAGTTGATAAATATAGACATTATGCCCAAATAACCATTGCCATGGTCTGTTCCTAAAGAAATCACACAATTAGAATGGGAATTTCCCACAAAGCATTGTTCCCGATGAACTTACAATGTAAAAAGAACAGGTGATCTGGTGATAAAAGTCTGAATGTTTGTTCATTGCTGCCTTTTGTTTCTGCGTCTAATATTAAGATCTCTTCAAGGCTGAGTTACGAGCTCTATGCAAACTCTTTAAGTGATCGAACATGTTAGTTCTTGCTAAAATCAAGTCAGAAATAATTCATTTGATTTTTTTACAAACGAAAAGTCAATCAAAATTATTGTGTAGAGCAACGCACACTTCTACCCATTCCACAAATTAAGTATTACTTTTGAAATACACTTTTACATTTGTAAGTAGTGTAGTTCAAAAGAACGCTATATTGCTATTGTGTCGGTCTTACCAGTTGCATTAATTGTCATTAAATGCCAACTGAAGTACCCCTTTCCTATATCGTAAACTGAAATGATGAATAAGACGAAAGGGTTTCCAACTAGGGTAGTGGGTGGATAAAAGGTGTAAATTGTGTGCATGGTGGTACAGTGTTGTATAGGAACACCTTTGTTTCTATCTTAGTTATCAAGGTCAAATGATGCAGAGTGGTAAAGTTTTCATTCATGTAAATCAAATGCTGACATGTTTTGCATTTTTATTTTTAGATGTTATCCATTATATTTAATCATACTGATTTTATGATTAAATCCAATTACATTATGAAACCAATGTATATCCACATCACGTGATCCAGTCAAGAATTCTTCCACATTGTATAGATTGTTACGCAAAAGATAGCATATCGTGTCCTTATCTTAATTATTATATCTTGAGATGCCTGGATGGATGATGTATTTGTTCACAATAGAACGATCTCTTTCAAACTTAAGCATGATTCGTCAAAGTGTGCATCCAATGAATCTGACAGTACTATGTTTTGAATTCATTATTGTAAATAAAAGACTTCACGCATTTCATAGAGCAGACAATTCCAAATGGTTCTGAATCATCATCATCATAATGAATGATTATTTATATACGCCTCTCTGATCACACCTTGGCGTACTTGCCCATCTTAAGTTCCTTCCCCTACTCTGGCTCTACCCTCATTTCTCTGTAAATGCATCGTAAGCATTGTGTGGAGTATTGAAGTATTTTTTGTAAACCATGTACACGGCAATGAAACGACAAACTGTATAAATTTTGGACAGAGTCTAGTTTTGGAGCTTCGAAGGATTGGACTTACTGTAAAACAATACAAAACAAAACAATACAGCAAGCTTTGCAGTATCTACGTCCCATACAAACCTCTATATTTAGAACGTGAAATAAACAATGAAATTCATATCAGTAATGACGTGCACAAAGTAGCGTAGTATGTAGACACCTATATATTTTAGTGAAAGACAACTTTGATAAGGATGGTGATAAACCTATACTGTAGTGAATGGACCACGATAAGTCGATGTTTGTGTACTCCTGTCTTTACTATATATGAGTCAGTGTGGTCTATTTAAAGTAAATGTATATATATTTCATTAAACACACATACCTATACAAGCTTGTACAAAAATAGCCAGAGGATATGGCATATTAAAGATTACGTGTTCAAACGCCAGATATCGTATACAGAGGACTTTGGTATTATCTACTTTATTGGTTCATGATATTATCCATAGACCATTGGTATATATTTACCAGCCTTTGATTGATATGGTTTGTGAGGTCTAAATGCAAAGACCGTTTTCTCCGTAATAGTTACGGATATTATTCTCTTACGAGGACTTCGTCGTACGTTTTAATATTTTTTTTTTCATTTTGGAAAATGACTTTTTATCTTTCAACACTAGTGACTAGTGTTCTGTGTTATTGTCAAAATTTGTGTTCTCGAGATTATCACGATAAAAAACGAAGCTGATTTAATCATACAAGTTTCTTGAACTCTTTGATTAACTTTAGCCCTTTTTACAACATATCGCTAGGTTCATGCTGCTGTCACAAATATTTCAGAAATGCTGAACAACTTAATGAAACAACTACAATATTCCAATTGTTATTAGATTAACTTTATGTGTGTCTATAAAAATGACAAAGGTCAAAGGTCATACTAATCCTGTGCTGCAATGCCCTGGCATATCTTTTCTCTGCAGACGAAACACATAGATAGAGTAGATAGGAAAAGCCTGTGAACCGGTTTGAAAACAAATTCAAAGTTCAGTTTCAAAAAAGTTTGTTGTTTCGATAGGCATTGTGGGTAGAGGGTGTGCAACGCATGCTCAATGCAACGTTCAATATGGCCGCCTACTGTACGGGACAAAACGTAAATACGGATGGTTTTGAACGTTTTCAGACTGAATTTGAAGAATTTTTGCTCGAAAAGAAAATCTGTAGACAACTACAGGGACCAAGAAGAGGATTTCTCCTTTCAAAGTTGACAAAAAGCCTAAAAGATGGAGAATTTCGGATACCTCCAGTTTTATTGAAGGAGGCGTTGACGACCCCGCCTCCTGGCCCTGAGTTTAGTACGAATTTTCCTGAGGTAAGTTCTTTGAATATTCCGATTTTGGAAATAAATTTATGTATATGCTTAAGCATGATATTTTGTGGCAATTTGAACTTTACACTGGTGCAATTTAAGAAATTTCCTAGTTGAAAAAACATTAATATTTTAAAATAATCCCAATCGTCTTTTGCAATGTTATAGTGTGTACATACCGAAATTGAAAACATATGGTGTATATAATCGACAATTGTTATTTCATATAGCTTTATTTGAAATAAATAGTGTCAACTGTTATGAAGGCTCGGGATTTTTCCAAAGAAAACGTTATCACGTTAGGTTTATACAGTGATGTTTATATACTATTATATATTTGTCATACAGTTTGTGTACTCAAAAACAGGAAGTAATGATTTCCCCTAAGATTAGTAAGATGGAAACACCCCTGTCCATGTTTGCAAGCAACGTCCCCAGATTGTTAGTCCAGAGACTTGGCTATCTGACTTGACAGAATAGCTCTGGCGGAAAACATTTTCAGATCAGATAATCAAGTCTAAGGTTAATACCAATTCAGTGGTTGTTCTCTAGTACTTCATCTGATTTCATGAGATAATATGTTCAATATATTTTCAACATGGCCTCATATTTGATAGCCCAGAGACTTGGCTGTTCAGCTTTGAAAATGTTGTTCACCATTACATATACTTTATCGTATAGCCAAGTTTCTGGACTACATGCTTGATTGATGCTGGTGTAATATCACACATATGAGGCTGTCAGAAATATGAAAATATGATGGACAGAAAGTTGCAACAAATACTATTCAGTAATAAAGTCAATATCTTGTGGCATCAGTGCTATACAATTTATATAGTAGATATGACCTTCTTCCACATGACGATCTATTATCTCCATGTAAGATTTTAAGTAGTGATACGTTCATATAAACCAGTTAATGAAAGTTGTCACACTTCATCATTTTGCAAGACTTACCATCCTTTGTTGTTAATTAACAAAGTTTTATTTACTTTACAGAAACTTCAAAATTTTTGTGATGATGTCATCAGAGCTAGTAAACGTTGGATTTATGAGATACAAGAATGTAATGTGTCCAGTGTGGATAGCTCCTTGCTGCTCAAACTTCATAGGAAAAGTACATTTCACAGAGTTCTAAGTGAAGTCATGCAGTATGAGGACAAGCATACAGGAATGTCTAACTCTTCCAAAGGAGTTTGGTTCATCAATAATGACAGTTGTGGACTTGATACACATCTTGTGGAACACACTGATATTTCTTTATCCAACCTTAGATCATTGTATTTATGTGATCATATTGGATGCCTTCTCAAAGCTAATGGGTAAGTTTAGATTTCATGAAGAACTTTTGATGACCTTAACCCTACATAGTCAAGTGAAACAAACCAAATTATGCCCCTCTATCTTCCGAGTTTTCCAATTCCCTTCTTTTCTCTCTAAACTTTTCCACTGGAATGTAAATGGAATGACCCAGTGCAAATTAACCAGGAATCCATAGTGTTGTGGTATTCCATTGAATAACATGAACTGTCCAGGAATTAGACTTATATTCCAGGCTATAAATAACCTCATCTCGTCTAGTACAGTAAATATAGTATAACATGAACTATGTAGAAATAGAATTATGTTCCAAGCTATAGATAACGGAATCTCATCTAGTACAGTAAATATAGTATAACATGAACTATGTAGGAATAGAATTATATTCCAAGCTATAAATAACCTCATCTTGTCTAGTACAGTAAATATAGTATAACATGTACTATGTAGGAATAGAATTATGTTCCAGGCTATAGATAACCTCATCTCATCTAGTACAGTAAATATAGTATAACATGTACTATGTAGAAATAGAATTATGTTCCAAGCTATAAATAACCTCATCTCATCAGTGCAATAAATATAGTATAACATGAACTGTGTAGAAATAGAATTATGTTCCAGGCTATAGATAACGGCATCTCATCTAGTACAATAAGTAATGTGGAATATAATCCTTCAAACAGAAGAAATTGTTGTATTCATTTTACTTTAAATTGAACCATTATAGATGACTCAAATTTGTCACCTTCAGATTTCTATCTCTTTGTATTTGGAGATTAAATGAATGGAGAGAAAGACAATAAACAATAGATGGACAGTGTAATGATGATCAGTTGCCAATGTGGTAGTTAGGTAGATTTTGAAATTATTATTCATTTAGTAGTCCTCAAAAGATAGTTTACAGTGAGTAAGTAAAAACAAAGACAAGATACACAAATACAACTTGGCATCAATTTAATAATCTGATGGCTGACGGGACAAAACTCTTACTGTATCGAACTTTGGAGCATAACAGTTTCTTCACCCAGATGGAAGAATATCAAATATCAAATATCAAGATAAAATACAGCTGTAGTGAAAACTTTTCCATGATCATTTTGAAATAATGTAACGTCAGGATGGTTACTGTATAATAATTTAAGAGTAACAATTTGACATGGCTGAGTGTCACTTAAAACCACTAAACTAAATTAATAGTAGTGTCATACTCCCTGAATCCTGTGAACAGCTGAGGAGATGGAGAAAAAAATGATATCAAATGAAATACTTCCTATCCATCCGAAGTTTTGCAAGGATTTATTAATATTAGTCTAGTAAAAAGCTAGTAAAATGTGGGAAGGTTAGTAACCCAACTTTTGATAGCTGTAATTTGAACCATCCCTTTTATGATGAAGAAGGTTGGCATCAAATTACATACTTGACTATTGTAAGGATATGACCTTTAAATTCACAAACTACATGTGTTCACTATGTGAAGTGGCAATATGAAAGCGACTTTGATCAGTTTCATAGCTTGGTTTCAAATTGTAAATTGTATATTTCCGTTTTGTAATCTAACTACAATGAGTCATCAAGAAGATTACTCAGATTACATTTCACAAGACCACAATAATGTTTGGGAGACTCAATGTAGTGAATTTGTCTCACATAGTAATCTTTGTTACTCAGCCTTCTCTGCACATCCTCAATTCCAAAGCCAAAAAGTCTTGGAAATGCTTTAAAAATATCTAATAGCTAAAATAGCTGCATGTAACTGAAAGAAGTGACCACTTTATGGCACTGTATTAAATATGCAAGTTTAATAGTTGTGAAGAAATGAACCTATGAATATACAGTATTTAGCACTGTAGAGTTGTGTATTAAAAGCAACCAAACAAACAAACCTATGAATATACAGTATTTAGCAATATAGAGTTGTGTATTAAAACTTATAAGCAACCGAACAAACCTATGAATATACAGTATTTAGCAATATAGAGTTGTGTATTAAAAGCAACCAAACAAACAAACCTATGAATATACAGTATTTAGCACTGTAGAGTTGTGTATTAAAAGCAACCAAACAAACAAACCTATGAATGTACAGTATTTAGCAATATAGAGTTGTGTATTAAAACTTAAAAGCAACCAAACAAACATATGAATGTACAGTATTTAGCAATATAGAGTTGTGTATTAAAAGCAACCAAACAAACAAACCTATGAATGTACAGTATTTAGCAATATAGAGTTGTGTATTAAAACTTAAAAGCAACCAAACAAACCTATGAATGTACAGTATTTAGCAATATAGAGTTGTGTATTAAAACTTAAAAGCAACCAAACAAACAAACCTATGAATGTACAGTATTTAGCAATATAGAGTTGTGTATTAAAACTTAAAAGCAACCAAACAAACGTATGAATGTACAGTATTTAGCAATATAGAGTTGTGTATTAAAACTTAAAAGCAACCAAACAAACCTATGAATGTACAGTATTTAGTACTATAGAGTTGTGTATTAAAAGCAACCAAACAAACAAACCTATGAATGTACAGTATTTAGTACTATAGAGTTGTGTATTAAAAGCAACCAAACAAACCTATGAATGTACAGTATTTAGTACTATAGAGTTGTGTATTAAAAGCAACCAAACAAACCTATGAATGTACAGTATTTAGTACTATAGAGTTGTGTATTAAAAGCAACCATAAAAACTAACCAACTTATATTATGTGATCATAAATTTTTCGCAGATATTGTTGCTCATACAGTGCAGTGATTTTTGTCTATAATTCTGCAGTCATGGCTGATGTGGTGATTTTTGTGTGCATTCAGCCATCATAGCTGAGAGATTTCTGGAGAGCATTCTCCATAAATACTCTTTTGATTGGCAGTGAGGCATGAGAAATAAAGAGGTTGTGTGGATGTATATGTATGTACTTACATAGCAGACTCTTGATACTGTGTGCTTCCCAAGTCATTGATTCCAGAATTGCTGACTAATATGTAATACAATGTTGAAGACTTCAGAAGGTATTCATTGGTATAGATTGTAGACCTGCTAGTTCACCTATAATGATTAAAATCCCTTCAGCTGTCTTATCATATGACCTTGCTATAATCAACCTATTTTGGTTTCTCTTACATCAGACTAACAATGGTTAACTGATTTTGTAGAAGAGGGCTAGGGCTTGATTTTGTTGAGGGGAGAGGGAAGGGGTTCTCTTACATCATACTTACATGTAGTTGTATGTAAACACCAAAATAATGGGTAACTGATTTTGTACATGTGTATGTATGTAGGGCTAGAGCTATTGTTGGTGAGGAAAGGAGGGAAGGGCAGAGGGTGTTTGTGGGTTGTGTAGGGCTGGAGTTGATGACGGAAGGAGAGGAGGGTGGTTTCTTACATCTTACTTGTAACTGGTCCAATGAATGCATGTTTAACACCAACATTATGAGTATTATGTTTTAGATATGCAGGTAGTACCAGGGCTAGAGCTGACATTGGTGATTGTTGGGGTGGGGGGGGGGGTGTTTCAGATATGCAGGTAGTACCAGGGCTTAGAGCTGACATTGGTGAATGTTGGGGTGGGGAGTGGGGGTGTCTAGGACTGGAGGTGGTAGGGGGTGTTCTCATACATCATACTAATTGTATGTCAATGGGTAACAAATTTTACATAGGTCTAGGTCTTTTGATGGGTTAGTTTTATACTCACATCAAAACTTTAAATTGCTTTTGTAATGTACATATATTACTTAAGGGGTGTAGTAGTGGGGATAGGGTAATAGTAATGGGAGAGTTGATGAACCCCATTGGAGTGAAGATGGATGGGACTACTTTAAAAACTGTGGGGAACTGATTGAGACTGTGGGTGTTGATGCAGTAACTGATAGTAGGGATACTTAGCCTGATATTAGCCCTGTTCCACTGGAATTAATTTGAAACTGATTCAGACTGAATCTATTCAATTAAATTTGTTCAAAACTGGTTTTTGTCCCCTTAGGAAAACTCTGATTGAATCAATTCAGTTTTGCTTTTTTGTTGGTTCCAAACCAGTTTGCTTTGAATAATTTCAAAACCACTTCCCTGATTTTTTTCAACTGATTCAACTAAATTGTTTTAAAACTAATTTTAGTGCATATGGGGTTTGATTTCAAACTGATTCAATATTCCTCATGCGGACAGAACTGCTGAATCACATATTTCCTGACATCATATTTACACTATAGTAAAGCACACACTGTACATAACAGCTATAATTGTATTCAACCAACATAGATATCTACATACACACCTACCAAGTCCAAAACAAGTAACATCATTTTAAAACTCTTCATTTCTTGCATATACATGTCTGCAGTATATAGTATTCAGCATCAAACAATGTTACAAAGATCAAATGTTAGAGATTCATTTGCATGTTGTTTTGTCAGAAGTCTTGCATAAATTCATTAATTAAATTGCTGTACAAGGTCATATCTTCTTACAGGTGTGTCTTGATTGTCAGTTTTATTAGCACAACTGAGCTGATATTGATAAGGTTCAGTAGTGCTATAGTCATGGTGCTGTGTGTGTGTGTGTGTGTGTGTGTGTGTGTGTGTGTGTGTGTGCGTGCGCGCATGTGTGTGTGTGTGTGTGTGTGTGTGTGTGTGTGTGTGTGCACGCACGTGTGTGCGTGTGTGCATGCGTGTGTGCATGCATGAGTGTGAATAGATGACTTAAACGCAAAAAATGCCAGACCGATTGTCTAGGTAATTGGTGGGGACATTACTTTTGTCTAGTTGGGAAATTATTCAAAGCAAAATGATTTCACAGGTATGTGATTTGGGTCAAAAAATTTCATTTTTGGTCAAAACACTTAAATTCCAAAACTACTGGGCAGATTGGTCTGTAATTTGATGGGAACATTCTTAAAGGTGTGTAAATTAAGATTTGTTCATGACATGATGATTCCATCAGTGCAAATTAGGGCTAAAAATGTGCATTTATAGTCAAAAAATCTTTAATTCCAAAACTACTCAGCATATTGGGTTGAAATTTAATGGGGATGCATCTGGGGATGTATAGATGAAGAAATATTAAGCATATAATGATCTCATCTGTGATATGCAAATTAGGTATAAAAATGTGAATTTTTGTCAAAAACTTATATCTCAAAAAGTGCTTGGTCAAGGAGACTGAAATTTGGTGAGATGTTTCTAAAAGTGTTATTCTGCAGATTCAAAACATTTTTACACACTTAACCCTAGCAACTATGACCATGCCCTTAGCAACAACTAAATGCCAGTATATTTGGCTAAAATAACAACATCATCTGGTAGGTAAGTGAGTAAACATTCAAAAATGTATGCAAATATCCCTAGCAATAATGACCACGCCCATAGCAACAGCCAAACAATTGTGTATATCACAAAGATAACAGGGATACTTAGACAAGTGAACAACATTCAAAAGTGTATGCAAATGTGCCTGCAAAGATAACAACAGGAATTAACAGACAACTGAATAAACATTCCAAAACTATGCAAATATACCTAGCAACAAGACCACACCCATAGCAACAACCATATGATGATGTATATCACAAAGATAACATCAGGTATTCATAGACAAATGAACAAACATTCAATATGTCTTGCAACATGACCATGCCCATAGCAACAGCCAAATGATCACATATATTGCAAAGATAACAACAGGGTTGGATAGGCAACTGGATAGGCAACTGTATAGTCATTCAGCAAATGAACACCTATACCTAGTATGGACCAGCAGGTGGATAAACAAATTTAAAACTGAACAGTTGTGCTACAATGCCATTGGCGCTATTCTTTGTGATGCCTTGTACTTATCGGGTGATGATAGCTACTTATTCTGATTTTATGTGTATCAGCTACTACAGACCCTGGATATAAGATGCCTAGATCAGCTGAGATAGAGATTATCTGGTTAATAAAATAAGTACACATCATTACATAAACTGTGTTGTGGTTCTTGTAGATACCACAACTGAGATCTACTATAAACAGTATATTTTTTGTCTGTATACAACGTTATGTTATTCCTGGTTCCAAGAATCATGAATACAGCTAAAAGTAACTTTGGAACAACATTATTTTACATTGTAAATGATTGCGATGTCTTGATTATCGTAACATGGGATTTGATCACATAGTGGTGTTACATTACATGAGTTGCCTTGTGTTTGCTAACTATATTTTGGTCTGTTTGGCTTTTGTATAATGCTCATTACTGCACTGTTATATGCTAATTAGATCATTTCATTACCTTTGCCTGTACACATACACGATTAGAATTTGTACATTTTTAGCACAACTGAACTGAGATTCAGTAGTGTTATCAAGTGTGCACAAATGCAGATGTGTGTGTGTGTGTGTGTGTGTGTGTGTGCGTGTGTGTGTGTGTGTGTGTGTGTGTGTGTGTGTGTGTGTGTGTGTGAGAAACAAAATCTGGATGTCAATTCAGGAAATTGTTCAATAAGTCAATAAATAAATGCAAAGTATATGTGCATGGAGTGACGTATGAACTTCAGTGTCATTTTGTTATGGTCACTGATTTCCTTATATTTCAGAATCTTTCCAAATCAGTGTTTAAAATTGACTTATCCGTTGTTTCTATTAATCACCAATATTCACAAAGGAAACAGTATTAGTAATACCGCCTGTTTACTTAATTAACACCACAAGTTTGAATTCTGAGATTGAGTTCAGACTGTCCAGTTTTTTTGCATGGAAAGTGGAAAGAATTATAAGTTATACATTTTAAAATAGATTTTCCAGAGTAGAGCCGATTTTGAGATCCAAGCATAATAGGTCACATTGATACAACTTTGTGTGGCTTAGTTTAACTTAGCCCAAATGTGAGAGACAGCAATACAACTTTGTCTGGCTTAGTTTAACTTAGCCCAAATTGGAGAGACTTTTATATGGCTGAGTAGACGTGAAGGTGTAGAATATAAAGATAGAGTTTGCAAACTCTGCCGCACAAAATAGAGGTGAATATAATTTTCTTCTTGAATGTCCTAAATATTATATTTTGAGGTTCAAATACATTCCACAAGAGTTGTTTATGCATCCAAATGATTGTATGTTTAACCGTGTGTTATGGTCAAAGGATGAAGCTATTATGAAAGACATTTATGTCTGTTTGTTTATGAGGCTTGTCAGAAGGTCAGGAAATTTTGAATAGTTAAAGTTTCAAGTGGTTTACTGTGTGCATATTTTTTTGTTTATGTTTTTAGATTGCTGAATTGTTTGAAATTTGTATAGTATTTCACTTTCCTATTCTATTCTATTCTATTCTATTCTATTCTATTCTATTCTATTCTATTCTATTCTATTCTATTCTATTCTATTCTATTCTATTCTATTCTATTCTATTCTATTTAACTATATAAATATAATCCCCTTTGCACTTCGGCTGGAACCCTTGAAATGCAAATAAAATCTGAAAACCAGAAACCATATGACTGAGTGTGATCCCCAAATGTGTTAGACATTGATGCAACAATTCATGTGGCTAAGATCAAAGGTTGTAATAAACTATAACATTTCAACAACACAAACAATGTCAAGATATAAACAATAAAATATAAATTTGGACTGATCAAATATTCTGATGACAAGTTTTTTCCAACGGATTGATTTCTTGAGTACATGTATAATAATCAGAAAGATAATCTTTTCTAGTGTATGCCCATTTTTATACAGGTCAAAGAACTTCTTGGTCTAACTATAGTGACCTTCAGAAAATGATTATCATACTTTACTTTTTAGATTTGAAATTGTGAGAAGAGTCAACACTAGTACCGGTAATGAAAAGACAAAATCAAGACTGAAGATACTGAACATTGATATTAGCCAACATTGTCCAAATCAAGTTGAACTCACAGACACAGATGTGGATATTCTTGTAGAAGGAATAAAAAATTCAAGATATGTTGTTAAAAATCCAAATCTTGATACAAGTATTACACAACGTAAAGTTTGCCAACATCATCATTTAGTGCAAGATAACAGTGATGATGCAACAAGGACAGAGTCTAAAGTTCCAGTTTGTCTTGACCTGAGACAGTTTCTTGCTGATTGTGTGCTTCCACTTGGCCGAAATGGATATGATAAAAATATACACAGACTACAAGGTAATATATGTCAAATTCAATATACACAGAATACAAGGTAATATATGTCAAATTCAATATACAGACAAATAAACTTTACGTTAACATTTTGTAGGTTTTCACTCATAGCAGTACAGTTGCAAGAAAACTGACTTTCTGTGTGAATTAAAGATGGCTGCCATCATTTGTGTCACCATGGCAACTGGATATGGCATAAAGCTGAATACATTGGGTGATTGTGACATCTTGTATTGCTACTACAAACAAATTCATAGGATATACATAAATATATGCACACAGTATAATATAAATCATCACCAAAAATCACAAAAAGCAAGGTAATATCTCATCTTTTAAATATATAACACTGTAGAAAATCACTCTCATTTCAAGTTTTATTGCATACATTCAAACTTCTTGGAAAAAATCTATCATTTGCAAGTAATTACATTGCAAACTAAGCTGGTATGTTAACGTCAACAACACCTATTAATTTGGTATGTATAGAGCTAACCTATTGGACAATTAGATATTAGGCCAACTAAAAAAAGTTGTTTGGTTCCAGTTAACTGACCCCACCTAGTTTTTCATGCCGACCCTAAACTTTTTTTTACATATTCAAGAAAAAAATAGGAAAATCGCAAAAATTGTGAAGTCTCGCAAGAAATAGTGGATTCAGAAACTGACATCAACTTAAAAGACAATAAAACTGTTCTTCTAATCTGTAATGGCTGTACATATGATGAGAAGAAACCAATAACGGAGACCATATGAAAACAACAGAAAAACATAACTACCTGAACTAGATACTCACATATGAAAAAAAAAAAATTTTAATAAAATAAAAAATATACCTACCCCACCTATTTTAAAATTGAATGTAATCGGGACCTCATAATTTCTTTTTGGTATTTTAAGTTCATTCTCCCAAGGGAAATATGAGTGACCTAAGGAGCCTTGTCACCACAAGTTGTGAGAAACTCTCAAGTCACACATAGTTTCTTGCTGAATGAAGAGAATTATTGGGGAATGATAGTTATACCTGCACAAGCTTAATGTTAGGAAAAAAGTGGTGAACATAGTAGCGATTCAAAAGAATTTGACTGATGTATGTACTGTGTGTTATCTTGATGTAGAACAAGCAGGATATAAACTCCATATTTTCTGTTCACATACATACAACTTGGCTTGTGTATGGTATATTTACTTTGTATGGGGAGAATAGATGTTAAACTATGCAACTCTTGTAAACAGCTGTTCTTAGCATCGATTGGTTGAAAGTTTGGAAACCATCATACTGTTTATATATATCAAATGATGTTTAAACTCCATGTGAACTCAATCATAACTTAGAATGATAGATAACCAAACAGAGTATGTATGTATTGAAATGTTTGCATCGCCAAGATATCATCCCTATTGTGATGCTTAGGTCAGGTCAGGTCAGGTAATAGGTCAAACCAATCCAAATTGTAGATATGCATAACTGAGATGCTTGTGTGCTTTTAATTTTGAGTATAATAATTGCTACACTAAGTAAACACCATGATGAATGTATTGGTATAGATAATCATAAAATATGATGACATTTGATATACTTCAAAAGATAGCTGGGTGAACTAGGTCAGTGATCATTAGTGCTAATACTTATCACGAATATCTTGTTTATATTGGCATCAAAGTTCGGTGAATACAGGTGTTTTTAGAATGAATGACAATACTGTGTATAGTCGGCCAGTATCTAAAGTACAATATTCAGTCACTAGTGTTTTATAAACATCTTTATAAGCCAAGTAATAATTTTTTGATACACGTGTAAGACATTTGTATGCATATTTGATTTTGTAGATGATACATATGTAACTTGTCTGTTTCTTTGGAAGTGTGTAAGTGTTCATTTGAAAGTATAAATGTTAGACTGGTACAACTCTCCTTAAGCAATATATTTAATTTACCTACAACTTGAGCATTTTTATCAATGGGGAGCTATTACAATGAGATTTGTCCATCTGTCAGTCCATGCATGCGTGCATCTGTAATACATCATTTCTCTGACATGCAGTATCCAATTTCATTCAAACCTGGGACAAGGGTGACATATTTATATATGCCCGTCACTGTTTTGCAACTTGAAAATTTGACCAAATGGCAGCCATATTTGTAGTTAAAAATAATATTTACTGCATTAAACTTAAGAACAATAATGCAAGTGTCTACCACCATATTATCAGGTGTAAGCTTTCTTGTAAGATATTGACCTTTGACCCATGATCTTGACCTTTAAGGTCAGTTATCGAAATTGAGCCATTTCTTACATATCACAGGCACTTTATACTTGTATATATTTGTTTCCAATTTCTTTTAAATCATGTTTACAGATAATAGAAAGAAGAGCTAAGTATACAAATGCAGTATTTTTAATGCTCATACCACTTTTTATAAATTAGTGGTCATATTTATAGTAAAAAATAATTCATGATGTATTGCATAACTCAAAAACTGTTGTACATAGTGACTCCATTCAAGAGTCCAACCCTATCTTATCAAGTGTAAATTTTCTTTTCAAACATTGACCTTTGACTTTGACCTTCAGCGTCAGTTTAATAACAAAATTGCATGTTCTAGACACTTTGTAGTAGTTATTTATATGTAACCAATTTCTTTTAATATCATATTTACATGTAAGATATAACGAAAGAGAAATACAACCAAACATTATCTTTTTGGTGTTCCCATAACTTTTTGACAGAATGGCAGCCATATTTGGTGTAAATATCAGTGACACTTTGATGGTTATCTTTTTAAAGATATCTATCTTAAGTTTGTGCATTTCTTTTCTTGATTACAGTCCTTAATGAAGATGGGAAGCCATCTAAAATCCTTAGAAGTTGTGCCATTCTTCAGCAGTATGTGCAAAATGTACAAGAGGAAACCAGCTCAGACACAGTAAGAATACGATTTTCCTCATTGCTTCTCTGATGACACCTGTATGATTGTTATGATTGTCCTCATCACTACTGACATTACGGCCTTTATTGGTATCACCTTTCTCATCATCACTTCCACTACCACTACCACCACCACCACTACCACATCCACTGCCACCACCACCACAACCACCACCACCACGACCATCATCACTTCCACTACCATCACCACCACCACCACCACCACCACCATCATCACTACTGACATTACAACCATTATTGGTATCATCTTTCTCAACATCATCATCACCATCGCCACCACCACCACCATCACCACCACCACCACTACCACCACCACCACCACCACCACTTCCACCACTAATGAATCAGGTATGTAATGAATTGGGTATGTAATAAATGAATTGGGTATATAATGAATGAATTGGGTATGCCAATTGAAACCTAAATTAAAGCTAATAGCAATCTGTGTTCTATTTTTACTACAAATTTGTTGTGATGTTTAACATGAGGCGATGATCAAATTCCAAATCAGACTGACTGTCCTACTAATGTTGTCCATAGGTTTTACTGTGTTTGTAGACCAGTTACCTAAATATGTAGATGTTATCTAAAAACAGGTCATAACTGAAGTACTGTTCATTCAGAATTGTCATTCTTAATGGCAAATTCCAATTTGTGGTATGAAAGAATTGTTACATTTCATGATCATGCTGTGATTGTTGGTATTGAGTCATGAATGAAACCCAAATAGAGAAATACTTCTTTGCTATCAATTTGAAAATAACACCTGACAACTAATATTTTGTGTTATTGTATGTATATGCAAGTATATCACTTGAAAGACATGATCCCGAATTGGTCAATTTCCCATCTGTTTCATCATCAGAACCAATCAGAAAAGTCCTTATAACGCTAGTATAAATTCTAAATCTGATTCCTTAGTCGAACAATCACAACAATTTGAAATCATATTGAGTTGTAATTCAAGGACCTAACAATGATTACTCAGCAAACCTTCTGCCGTAGGTCATCTCTAATGTTTACAGGAAAAAAATAAATATAAAAAATGTGACATTTGCGGAATGTACTGTACTTGTGGGTCAGACTTCATGTCAATTAGTTTTCAACCTAAAGTAAGTCATTATGATAAGGTGGGCTCTTACAACATATTTCAATGTACAATTGATGAATTATGCATTGTTCTCAGTGTATGGGGGTACAACTAGACAAGCCAAAGGTTTCTACTCCTATTTGTACTATGGTATAGTTTACACAGAACACACAGCTGACTATAGAATCATGTTTTGGAAACGTTCATTGCTTGCATATATAACATGCATATGTTGTCGTGGTAACAAACACTGACAAGTTGATATGTACAATTATGGCTATAGTTTGAAGGAAATATCACATTTCTAGTAGGGGGATCAAAGAAATTTTACCTTAGGTCCTTGGGATGTTCAAATTTGATTCAAAAGACAACTTTATTACTGCTGTCCAACCACTTAGAATGACTTTGAAACAACTGTTCATATCTCATACAGCACCCATCCCATATTACTGCTATCCAACCACTTGGATGGACTTTGAAACAACTGTTCATATCTCATACAGCACCTATCCCATATTACTGCTATCCAACCACTTGGATGGACTTTGAAACAACTGTTCATATCTCATACAGCACTCATTCCATATTACTGCTATCCAACCACTTGGATGGACTTTGAAACAACTGTTCATATCTCATACAGCACCTATCCCATATTACTGCTATCCAACCACTTAGATGGACTTTGAAACAACTGTTCATATCTCATACAGCACCCATTCCATATTACTGTCATCCAACCACTTGGATGGACTTTGAAACAACTGTTCATATCTCATACAGCACCTATCCCATATTACTGCTATCCAACCACTTGGATGGACTTTGAAACAACTGTTCATATCTCATACAGCACTCATTCCATATTACTGCTATCCAACCACTTGGATGGACTTTGAAACAACTGTTCATATCTCATACAGCACCTATCCCATATTACTGCTATCCAACCACTTAGATGGACTTTGAAACAACTGTTCATATCTCATACAGCACCCATTCCATATTACTGCTGTCCAACCACTTAGAATGACTTTGAAACAACTGTTCATATCTCATACAGTACCTATCCCATATTACTGCTATCCAACCACTTAGATGGACTTTGAAACAACTGTTCATATCTCATACAGCACCCATTCCATATTACTGTCATCCAACCACTTGGATGGACTTTGAAACAACTGTTCATATCTCATACAGCACCCATTCCATATTACTGTCATCCAACCACTTGGATGGACTTTGAAACAACTGTTCATATCTCATACAGCACCCATTCCATATTACTGTCATCCAACCACTTGGATGGACTTTGAAACAACTGTTCATATCTCATACAGCACCCATTCCATATTACTGTCATCCAACCACTTGGATGGACTTTGAAACAACTGTTCATATCTCATACAGCACCCATTCCATATTACTGTCATCCAACCACTTGGATGGACTTTGAAACAACTGTTCATATCTCATACAGCACCCATCCCATATTACTGTCATCCAACCACTTGGATAGACTTTGAAACAACTGTTCATATCTCATACAGTACCTAAGAGCATTTCTTTTTCTCCTGCTGTCCTTTTTTCAGCCACTTCATATACTACATGTTGTTAATTATGAGAAGGGGTTTACACAACAACAAGTCGATATAGCTTGGCAGATACTGCACAGTAAGACAGCCCAACAATGCCATCCCATGCACTATGTGTATGGTGCTGTGACTGCCAGGAAGGGTGATGGTGCAACACAACTACCAAATGCTATCGACTTCTATCAGCTCAGAAAAAGTCAAATGAGAGAAGCATGGGTTATGAAATATGGAAGTGCAGTTGAAGGTTTGCATATGTTATGTGTTTTCAGAACATGTCATGGTTAACCTTTACCTCTTGTCATCACTGAACTGTTGTGCTTGGGGGGGGGGGTGTACTCCCACCTATTGGGTATACGTATACGTGCCGCCCTTTGGGGTAGGGTTTTTCATTCTTTGGTCTAAAATGGGTACTGTCCTTTGAGAGCTCATGAGTCTAAAATGGGGTCCACATTTCACAATATTATATTTTGTTTGGTCTAAAGTGGGGTCCTGGAAGGAGCTACTTCATGAATTCTCGATGAGTTCAGGAATTTTCCCCTGCTAATTCACTAGTTGAGATAGCATGCACACCCCTTGAAATGCTTAGGTATTAGATATCGCCCCATAATACATTGTTACATTAACTGCGCATGCTCAACATTGGTCTAAAATGGGGTCTGGGGTTGACAGCATTGGCCACACACCCTACCAGACCTGGCCAGTGGTAAACAAGACAGGAAACAGGAAAATTATAAAGCATATACAAAATGTAACATGTTTTATATTTCTATACTTTTCTGTGAGCTAAATATTAGATTATGTATTCAATGTCTGAAGTACATGGGATCACGCTCTTGATCTTCAACAAGTTTGAAAGTCTCCATAACTCCATTTGCTTACCTAGGCATGTATTAAACATTGAAATGTGTTTAGTTCTGTTCTCCAGAATCAACTTTCTTACGACCGTTTTGACCATCTTATTCAAATTTGGATTAGCAGACAAAGATTTCTGAGTAAAGAGTTTTATCTTTAAGTTTAATGTTAGATCTATTTTGATGGCTGTAGATGTAGTTCACATTCCCTTTCATTCCCTACATAATGCTAGATTTGTAATGAACACACAGTGGTAGTGTCTGTACTCAAATTTTTGGGGGAAAATGGATTGGCCATAAATGTCAAGTGTTAGGATAGTAAATGTTTCATTACAGCTTTCATATGCTCTATTTTCAGTTTTATGTAAGTTGATTTGATATCATTGACAGTTTATGTAAACTGCATTCCTGATTGAAGAAAATGCCATTCATGAAATAAAAGTGATAATTATCAGTTTTTGAAATCGGCTGAATAATTTTAATTCTGTTCACCCTCTCTTTTACTTGCCAAATTCCAGGTAATATGATGGATAATATTTTCCATCATCAATTGCTGTCCTTCATATTAGATTTCATTAAGTTTTAATAAATTGATTTATAATTATAGAATGTTCATGAATTTAAAAACTAAATATTACAAGTGCAAAAGTTAGAAGTATTCTATACAAGAATAGAATTCTAGTATGACCCTAGTGTAGCCATAGTACTATCCATAATATTGCCATTAGTTTGACCCTGGTATGACCCCAAGTTTAAGTCTAGTATGACCCAAGAATGATCCTAATATTTCCCAAGAATGATCCTAATATTTCCCAAGAATGATCCTAATATTTCCCAAGAATGATCCTAATATTTCCAAAGCATGACCCCAGTGAGAGCCTTATCTGACCCAAGTATGACCTAATATTATCCTGGTATGACCCAAGCACGATCCTAATAGGACCCAAACATGACCCTAGGTCCTAGTATGACCCTAATCTGACCAAACTTGACCCTTGTCTGACCCAAGCTTGACCCTGACATGACTCAATGAATCATGACCCCAGTGACCATTGAATACTAGTATGTCCAAAGCATAGGTATGATTCTAAAACAACCCAAGTATGATACACAGCTTCCTGTCTATAACTGCCTACACTTTTCACAGTGTTTCTTAAATTGCTGCAAATCATGAAAATACTACTTCTGATTCATCTAATGGAAATGACATATGTAACTAAATTTCAACATTTTGTATTTTGCATTTCAGGTGAAGGATGGGATTCAACTATTGCTGCCATGACAACAGCCATTATTAAGTTTGAACTACTCAGTACAACAGCCAGAAATCCAGTAAGTCCTTGTTTGCACTACATTTAGAAATTAAAAAAAAGTTGTTGCAAGTTTGAATAAATGTTCAAGGGGATGGATATGGCCACTTAACTTTCAACTCAAATGTAGGTTTGCCAACATATCTAGCATACTCTTTACAAACTCTGTTAGATTTCTGTTTTAGGAAAGTACCCCATTGATAAGGAACATTGGTCAACTGAAGGTCCATAAATGTGTATACATTGTATTTCCAGTTATTACTGTATGGCTGACTTTTCATATTTTGAGTAAACTTTTCCTTCTTTCACTTAATTTCACTTAAGTTAACTATTTATTAAAGAAGTTGAAAATCTTAAAGTGTTGAAAAAAACATTATAGTCTAGAGGCTGTCCGTAGCTTCAAATTCAAAGCCATAGATAGCCTCTACATGTGTAGCCTAAATACATGCAGGCAATGTATTCTTGTATAAGTATCATTTGCCTACCACAAGACGATTCTTGTGAACTACATTTTGAAAGCATAAAAGAGGGGACATAAAAATGCCCTCACACAAACTGGTACCAAGTAATAATTTTGACACTCCTGGAAGCAATAGAGTGTCATTCTTACTCGTATCCCAAGGTCTGTAAAGCATGTCGGTACAGAAAGTAATCAAAGGAGTTCAATGATCATAACTTTTGATTTGTTAGAATTCTTTGGTATCAACAGTTCTGTTTTATCAACAAGCAGTATTGTGATGTTGTAAAACACTTACCTTTAATCTAAGTAGTTCTAAGTATATATTAATCTTGTTGGTTTTATAACCCCCTAAAGCCAGTCTATGGCCTCTGTAGCCTTGCAACAACCTTATGAATTGCACATTGATAACTTAATATCACAATATTTGGATATAATAGTAATAACACTAGACTGATAATCTCCAAGTTTTCAATATTTTATAAAAGACTAGAAAATCTCAACCTGTTGTGACGGTATGCTTCAGTATTATTTTTTGTGTATTTTCACAAACAAAACATCCTGTGTCATGGACATATCAGCAAAGCTGTGTTTGGAGATAAGATGGAGACCCTTGCAGAGAAATTGTAATAACTAACTATGTGAGGCAGTGTTGAACATTATAAACACTTCTAGAAGATTTTTATTTTCCAGTTTTTGAAAACGTTTGTCTGAATATAGCCCCTAGAGTTTATGATCTGAAGAGTTTATTGACCTCAAAACTTCAAGCCGTGTTGTCTGAAAAATAATCAAAATCTTTTCCATTTTTGGGAAATGAAGTTCTATTGCAAGAGTAACACAAAAGTTTCATATTGCCACCATTGAAAAACAAGTGTTTTATAGCACCAGTGTTTATGTAGTGACTGGAGGCTAAAAAGCTTGCCAATGAGTCTTCTAAGTTATGATTTAATGGCACTACACTATGATTTACCTGATCAACACTTCAGTGTATGTTGTTTTGGTCTTCCAATGACGTCAGTAGAAAGATACTCAACATAACTTATCCGTATACATCAAAAACACTTTTACAAGAAATATTTTTATGTCCAAGATAAAAAGGGACTTGTTTAGTGGTTAATAAAAGAAACAGGCTAAGCATAATAGTGGTGTGACTTGTGCAAATATGCCAGAGCCCCAAATATACCATTCACGAACAGGATACAAACTTGCACATAATCCCTGATTTAAAGTGTCTGGTTTATTGTGACATGCAGATTCTTATCAGTAGATTTTAGCATTATTGAAACAACACTGCGTCACATAACAAGTACCATCTTGCTATACTGCAAGAATGACAGTTGTTACTGGGACTATAGTACTATGCTGTTACTTTAGTGTAGTCAGGGTCTAGCCATCAGTCATAATATGTTTACTTCACTGCAGGAAAAATGTCAGTCATTCCGACAGAACTATTTGAAACAAGAGATAAAAAAATCACCAAAATAATTAAAGAAGAATCTATAACCATGTAGGAGTCATAAATGTAGTAACCAATTAAAAGTGTTACCTCACAATATTTTATGTACTCAAGTCATTTGTTTATAAACAATATCAGTTGCCATTTTGACTAGTGTTATTATTGGCACGCTTTGGTTTGTATAGACCTCAGTTTTACTGTCAATTCCTGTATATTTTGTGGTATTTGGTTTGTATAGACTTCAGTTTTACTGTCAATTCCTGTATATTTTGTGGTATTCCATACGTTAACAGGATAATGACTGTTGCCCTTAGACTTATATGCTTGAACAAACAACAGTACAAAGTACCAGACC